>NC_049214.1:26238788-26333788 GCF_013347855.1 Anguilla anguilla
GCCAGCGCTCACCTAATGATATTTCAAGCCATTCCCTGCATATTCATACAAAGGGCTGTGGGCACATGAAGAGATGGGGTTTCAGCTCACCTGGGTCAAATACGTATTTGTTTTGGATTCAAATATCTTTCTACACTTTACTGATCTTGTCTGGTGTATTGGAACCAATGAAATATTCTCAAAAAGTTCAAACCCTGCCTTTTGGTCATATTGACAGGCTCAATTACACCAGGCAAGATCAACAGAGCACAGAAAAGTATTTTAATCCAAAACAAATACATATTTGACCCAGGTCTGGGTTTCAGCAATGCCTCTCCTGAAAAAACAAAACAAAAAAAAACCTACTGATAATCACAGCGAGGGACCAAGGCACAACTACGAAACAACCAAGATGAAGCAACACTGATGAGCTTTATAGCCTGGACACCATGACCTGCTGAATGACGGTGGTCACAGGACCCCATGACTCTTCGTCACAAGGCACGTCCGCGAGTGCAGATTCCGAGTGGATGACTAGGACCAGACCTGGGTCAAATACGTACTTGTTTTGGATTCAAATGCTTTTCTGTGCTCTATTGATCTTGCCTGGCGTAATTGAGCCTGCCAATATGACCAGAAGGCGGGGTCTGCACATTTTGGAAGTATTTCATTGGTTCCAATACACCAGACAAGATCAGTAAATCGTAGAAAAGTATTTGAATCTCAGACAAATACATATTTGACCCAGGTCAGGACCAGAGGGGAGACATCCTGTACAAAAGGCACAAAGACTTCTTACATACGACTCACCCAATAAACATGTAAGTCGTGTATTACATGACTCATACAACGATTAAACTATTTCACATCTCCCTCTCCCTCTGTCTCTGTTCCTCTTTTGATATTAGCACAAGCTGGTAGCCGTAATTGAGAGATGTGTACTAATTAAACTCCAGGTTTCCAGCCCACAGGGTTTAAGCTGTGATTACAGGCTGACATCGCTGATCCATCGAGAGCTCCTGATTGGTCCTCTCAGAGGAACTCGCCTCACCTGTGTTTGACGTTCCTCTGCCCCTGAGCAAATCCTACCCATGTTCTCAGACCTGTGCCATTAAAGTCAAGCAACCGCTCTCCGCCTCTCTCTACTGCTCTCTGACAATCCGCTCCCTAACTCTTCTGTACACTGCTCCAAAATACAGCCCTGCCACCTTACATTCAGATATACATCCGCAATACACTGATACTGTACAGCGATACGCCACTCAGATATACTGCTTCAATCGAGAGCCTACACTGCTCCTATATAACAAGACCATGTCAAAACCTAGTATATGGCTGGACCTAACACACTTCATCCGGCCGACCAATGGTGTAACTTCATAACTCGGCCGACTAATGGTATAACTTCATCACTCAGTCACTGACATTTGCGTTTGTAGGGCTGGCCCCGCTGTTTTGGTCCAGCCAAAAAATATGCTACTCCTGTACAGGACACTCAAATACTGTTCCAGTCCCTAGCACTCCAATGTACCTCTCCGTCTCAATCCTTAACACTCAAATATACTGCTCTACTGTCTTAAATTCTGAACACTTCCATATAAAACTCTACTGCTCCAGTCCCTCTATGTTCTGATCTCTACGCATTACTGTGTCAGGTTAAAATAGGAGTCATCGGTAAGAGATGATGGAGACCTGGGGGATGTCTGAGACACAGACTGATTTCCTTCTGCCGCAGGGCATGTGGCACTTCTCCAACAACAGAGGTGGAAATTTAAATTAAATATGGCCGCCGCGTTCCACACTCCTCTCTCAGTTTAATACGAGACAGAACCGACAGGAAACTCACGTTCAGGAACGGTTCACGGCCCCCAGTGCAGTGGCGTGTTTATAAATGCTGATGGTGTGTGTAGTGGGTGTGACGCAGCCTTGAACAAGCAGGGGCTAAATTACATTTCATTTCTCTCGGCGTGATTTTGATGCATGAGAAACCAAAGAGCCTGACAGAGAAAACATACACTCTGGCTAATCTCCCACCAATTATACCTTCACCATTAACACTGACATTTTGAAAAGGTCTTTAGGAGCTTTACACTGCGGCTCGAGAAAAGACAACAGCCTTGTCTCCTCCGGATTTAAAGAATTATTTCATGAGTAGCATTTTACAAGAGGCAACTATACATAAAAACACAGATATTACACCACTGCACCTCTGTACAGAGATATTACACCACTGCACCTCTGTACAGAGATATTACACCACTGCACCTCTGTACAGAGGTATTACACCACTGCACCACTGCACCTCTGTACAGAGATATTATACCACTGCACCGCTGTACAGAGATATTACACCACTGCACCTCTGTACAGAGGTATTACACCACTGCACCTCTGTACAGAGATATTACACCACCGCACCTCTGTACAGAGATATTACACCACTGCACCTCTGTACAGAGATATTATACCACTGCACCTCTGTACAGAGATATTACACCACTGCACCTCTGTACAGAGATATTACACCACCGCACCTCTGTACAGAGATATTACACCACTGCACCTCTGTACAGAGATATTATACCATCACATCTCAAAATTAAAAATATGACACACCTGCTCGTCAGAGATATTACACAGCTGCACCTCTAAACAGATATATTACACAAATTAAACAGACATAGATATTGCACTATTCTGCTTCTCAGTTGAAACATTACATTTCTGCATTTCTAAACAGAGATATCACACCACTGCATCTCTAAACAGATATATTACACAAATTAAACAGACATTTCACAAATGCATCTATAAACAGAGATCACACCACTGCATCTCTGAATATAAATACTACAGTAAATGTCAATGTGTTTATGTAGTGTACTCTTTTTTAACATCTCCTTATTCTGTTGCCATTTATGTTTCTCACTTGCACCGCTTATGTATATTTTATACGGTGCTTCAAGTCTATAAAAATGGAAATTCTTCTTGCTTTTTTTTTTTTTTAAATGCGCATGTTTGACCTATAGTCCGGCGGCTCAGGCAACCATATCGCCCAATGAGAACGCTCTTGCTTTTGTGAAACCTTCTTCCGACGTCCGCATCTTTAAACCGAGCGCAAATTCATCGTTCCTCTCCTCCTAAATCCCCAGCGCTCCGCTTTACATCCCCGAAAGCCTGGCCTCGGACGATAAAGCCCCCGTTTGCGGGAGAGACGGGACAGGCTCTCCTCCGACAGGGGGAAGGCGGCGACGCGTGGGAAGAATCAAAGAGGGCGCGCCGCCGGTCGCGCTACCGCTCCGGTTAGCGTAGCGAGGCTATCGCGGGCTGAACGCGGACCGGCCCCGGCGACCGCAGTGTTCAAGCGCGCGACGACAACAACGCCGCCGACGCCCTGACCTCCGAGGAGCCGAACGCGGGTTTCCGGTCGAAAGGTGAACGTCCGGGGGGCGAAGATCCCGTGAATATTTGGACGGACGGCTTCTTCTGAACCGCGCTCCGGGCTTCTCAGCGCTTTCCGCGGCACCGCAGGTCATTCCACGCGTTAAAGGTGACGTTCCACGGAGACGGCATCGTTCTTCCTTCGGCCGATAGTTCAGCGGTTGGCTCTGTCACGTTCCAAAATTCAGGTCTCCACGAGTAATGAGTAATTCAGGTCTCCACGAGTAAGCTTCGGGAGTTTCTCCGTTCTTACTCTTCAGTGTCTCAGATAAAGTGTGTCTTCAAATCGTCTCTCATACAAAAAGATGCTCGATCAACTATAGGCCTACATGCTGCGCACATTCATATGGGTTATGAGCAAGAGAAATAGCATGAGACATGTACAGTACATTTGTGCGGGTTTGACACGGAATGCCCTGGACATGTTCCTGACATGTTCCTGGGTGTTGAGGAGTAGAGCTCCTAAACTGAAGTTTCATGGTAGTTCTACACAATGTAGCACTCACACCTGCAGCTGTCTGCTGTCCTTTTCTTAAACCCTGCTGTTACATCGGCTCTGATTGGCTGCCAGTTAACAATTACCAACTGCATTCACTGCCCAGATCGTCACTGAATGCCATTTACAGTCTTGATCGTCATGGATACCATTAAACGACCTCATCATCACTGACCACTGGTTAGATGTTCTGTTTGTGCCACTCTGGAACTTGAAATGGATCAGGGTTAGGTTTCAACGGGTTTTAAAAAAAAAAGATCAATCTCAAGATTCCACACAGTTTAACTGTCGCAGAAGTCACTAAGATGAGGGTCACTGCGCGCTCACAGCTACAGACACAGGGTTGTTTTCGGATCTTAAAATCTTGAAGCACCAGAATAGGGTTTTCAATGCCAGTGGGGCGCAGTGGGGCGCAGTAAAGTGCAATAGTGTGCAGTGAGGTGCAGCGGGCTGCAGAGATATGGGACGGGGGCGAAGCGGGGTGTGGGGGAGACTAGTGCGGTGAGATGGAGGGGAAGGCAGTGGCTTGCAGTGCGGTGTCTGGTAAGACGCCCTAGATAAGGGCCTCGGCTAATTCAGCACACAGCACAAACACAGAAATAAAAAAAGAGACAAAATGAAAGCGCAAACAGCATGCAAGAAATCGGTTAAATTATTAAATTCCAGGCGCCGTTCGCATTTCGAGCAGATTGACAGCTGGCCGCAGTAAAAACGCATTTCCGGAACGATCTCCAAGGGGCTATCAAACGAGGCAGGCGGCATTTAAGACCATCAGCCCGCGAACACGTCCAATCGAGGAGGCACAAAGCAGAACGCCAATCGGGTTTTAAATAACGCGCGCGGTCGAAAGAGCGAGAGAAAGAGATTCGTCAGCTCGCGGCGGACGGTGATAAATCCACGCCCAGCGAGAGATTTACGTCCTTCGAGCCGCAGCAGAAGCCCCGCCCGCCTGCCTCCGATTCGCAGGCCCACGGGGAAGGGGGGCGAGAGTGGGCGGGGCAAGGCGAGATGGGCGGAGCCAAAAACAGGACGCCACTTCAAAGCGGGTAGGCCTCCGCGCAAAACGTCAGAAGGTTCGCCAGCTCACGCGACGCAAGCTCCTCCAGCGGGGGGTGCAGGTGCCAGGCATTAATGGGCTCAGTCTCTAAGGCAGACGCATTTGTTTTCCTAATCTTCCCAGGTGTTTATGTAATTACTTTTATTCATTCTCTCCTCGCGTTTGGCATTCAGAGCCGCGACTCACTCCAATGGCCTTTCCCCCCAGAGAGACCACTGCATCTCTGGGGGAGACTGGTGGCTGACACCTGCATTGTTCCTGGGAAACCATGGCGCGCACACACACACACACACACCTGTGGGAGGTGCTGTAAATGAGGAATGGACCAGCATCATTCTTAATTTATTCAAATCCCATTTCGTTGGATTAATCCGTGGGATGCAGATGCGTGTGCACCTCGCACGGTCGGCGTCTCATTAATGAAGCCAGGTGTTTACCTGCAGATTCTGTCCCTGGACCGGCATGCTTAGAGCCCCATGATGATTATGTCACTGTCTGAGCTCATCCTCACCTGTGGTCTCAAAATTTACCTTAAAGAACACAGAACCCGATGCAGGTACAGACTGACCCGAGTCAGAACATGTCCCCGCACAGTTCCAGACTATTCTGGACTGTTCCTCTATTGGTACCACATTCCTACAGCACTGACTGCATTCCAACCATACTGACCATCCAGAGAACACACAGGGTTGTAGGAAACAGACAAGCCAACTCCTACTTTCCGGACAATCTCATACACCGTCATGCTTGTACACACATATTCACATGCTCACTTACACCATACAGACACCTTTCACATACTCTACAAACACACAGCCAAGCATGAATTCAACACACAAAAAATACACACACCCGCCAGCCTACATACACACACACAAGCATACACAAACAAGCATCCGCATACATACATTCATACACACACACACGCACGCATCCATGCATACATAAACCCACACACACAAACACACACACACAGGTGCGCACACACATACATACACACCCAAACACACACACGCAAGCCCACACAGACACACACACAAGCATACACATACACACATGCACACACAGGCAAGCATGCACATGCATACACACATGCGCACGCATACATGCACACACAAACACACATGCGCACACACACACACACACACTTCAAGGGTAGGGTCTTCAAGAAAGTGTGAGTGATACCCCCTCCGCAATCACCACTTCCTGGCGAAACCTGAGGCAGGGAATTATGGGACGGTAAAACGGCGAACGACCGAGCGCGTTTCCGCGGCGCGGGGCCGGGGCCATTATTCATTAGGGAGCGCTAAGCGACCCTGGGGGTCGTTCAGAGCTCCGAAGTCCGCGGTCTCATCCGCTCGCTCGCTTGCTCGCTGGCGGTCAGGCCTGCCGACCGCGAGGAGAAATTAGACGACCCGATTACGCAGGCCGGGGGGGGGGGGTCTGGGGGGGGGGGGGGGGTTGGGCGCCGAAGATCCGACCGGCTTTATGAAATATGAAATAATACGCAATTAATAGAAGCCGCGGCGGGTTATCTTGTCCAGCCAGCAGTCGTCCTGTAATGGAGCGAGTCGGCGAGCGCAAAGCTGCTTATTACCTTCTGTTTTTTATATATTTCTTGTATTTGGGGCTACGGGCTAAACTTGCCGATAAGCAGAATTAAGTTATCGTCCCCCCTCCCCCCCTCCCCCCCTCCCCCCCCCGCCCTCCCTGCAAACCTATTATTTTTTCCCCACCGCATATTAATTGGGGACGGCTAGGCCGACCTTTGGCGGTGCAATTAGGTCTGATATTCAGCAATTCAGACAATTCCACCCTAAAACAAAATCTCCTCTACGGCGCCAGCGTGTGTGAAATGGGCCGGGGCCGGGGCCGGGGCCCAGCCCCGCCTCTCGGCATGCAAGACCGTAACGTCTACGGAACGTTCCAGAAAGAAAGTGCCCCGCAACATTCCAGCAACGTATCACATGACGTTCTTAGCAGCTGTGTAACAATGCTGTCGTGTGCGGTTGCTACATTTTCTGCAACACATTCTTGATTGACTGACAAACCCAGGGATGTGCTGGATGGGCTTGATCACATATTTGCCACCCTCCAGTACAGCCAACAACTGACTGTTGCAAAATTTCACTAAATCCCAAAAACCAAAATTGCTGCCATTAAGTTACGATTCGCATAAGAAAATGTTCACAAGGAATTATAGACAATTTGATATGTAGGGATATTTGTGGGATTCATTCTTTTTTTGTTGTTTTAGGAACGACACACAAAAAAAATAATAAATCCCCTCTCCACCACCTCTGTGTATTTTAAATCGCTCTTCGGTGATTCGAGTGCTCCTTTTGACCATTTTCCAGCGATGCGGGGTATTGTTTAAGGGCTGACTCAAATCAGAGAGTCCCAACGCTGACGTCCCGCTGACAGCCCTGGTGGAGGGATGATTTTAGGAGAGGCAGCCGGACGGGCGAGTGTGCCTGCAGTGCGGGAATGAGGGGGAGCAAAGTTGCCATTTTTTATAATTTTGGGGTTTCTGTGTGTCTGCTGAGCGGCGAAAGGAGGCGGTTTGAGCGGTCTGAGCTGCGGGGGACTCGCTGCAGCTGTGAAATATGATGTGGCTTCAGCGCTTGTAAACAGTGTCCTCACAAGCCACCGCAGGGCTCTCTCCCTCTCTCTCTCCGTCTCCCTCACTCTCTCTCTCTTTATATGTCCCTCTTTCTCCCCTTCTCTGTCTCCATCTCTCCCCCCTCTCTCTTCCTCTCTCTCTCTCCCTCTATCGTCCTCTCTCTCTCTTTCCGTCTCTCTCTCGGTCTCTGTCTCTCCCTCTCCCTCTTTCTCCCCTTCTCTCTCGGTCTCTCTCTGTCCCTATTTCTCCCCCTTTCTCTCTGTCTCTGACTCTGTCTCTCCATCTGTCTCTCTCTCTCTCCCTCTGAAATTTAAATTCAAAGTGCTTTATTGGCATGACAAAATTTGAATTTGTATTGCCACAGCATGACAAGGAACATGTGAAACATCAGATGACAATCAGTAATAATGTGATGGTGTATATACGTGTACACCTACAGGTACACACACATATCCTGTTTCTCTCTCCCCCTTCTATCTTTCTCTCTCTCTCCCCCTTCTTTCTCTCTCCCTCTCTCCATGTGTGAAATAAATGGCTGCTAACATGATAATGTTCTAACAGCGTCACAGAGGAACATACACACATCCGCACACACACACAAACATACGCACACACACAACACACACTCAGGCACACTCACACACACACACAAGCACACACTCACTGATAGTGAAACAAGCACCACAGAGAACAAAGGAATTCATTTATAACACATTAATCGTTATCTGTAGAACAAATTTCAGAGATGCTCAAAATCACGAGGACTACAGGCATGGAGAAAGCATCCGTACAATTCAGCCAACACCATTAAAGCAGAGCATAACAGAGGCCTGTTCTCAGCTACTGCGCTTGCATCAGAGAGCACCGTCCGAGTACCGATTGGAGGGCTGAACTGGTCCAGGTTCCGTGGAAAGTACCGGAACCAATCACGCGTCCCGAAGCCCCACATGCTTGGGGCCATGTCGTGGTTAGTGGGAGGGGCTAGCGTAAAAGACGCAAACACATCTGCTCTTCACCTTCGCTGGCCCCTGCAATACCGCTACATACGCGCACACACAGCTCGTTAACAGAGCTGTCTTTTCCAGAAACAGTGAAATGCCTTCATTTAGGCCTGCTTTCCCGATCAGACTCCTCTGCGTGTAAAAACCCACCTCCGCGGAGGGTAAGACACGAAGTCCCAGGAGCACAATACATCATTAAGCACTCAGTGCAAATCAGGAAGCGGCTTTCCTGCATATACGCCAATAAATATAATATGTGGTTGCGTTTGTGTGCGTGTGTGTGCGTGTGCACGTGTGAGTGCGTGTGATTAATCGCAATGTGCTTTGTACTCTCAGCATGTTTCCATGCTCTACATAAACGTACTATAATATAATATCATTATTGCCATCATTATCTTTCAATTCACAAAAATTAAAATCCATCTTCAGTGTCTGCGCTGCTCTTTGTGAACTGTTCTCTAATGGTCTCATTTAAGAGGGATTTGTATTAAATAAAACAGAAACTTCGAAATTCGTTTTTACTTTTTTTTTCCAACACAGGGATCATGACACCCACATTTTCACATGCAAATCAGCTGGGTAGGCTTATCAAATTTCATCAGAGCGCCTTTCACCTTCCACAACGTAGCAAATCCATCTCGCCACTGAATCAACAGAATGAAATCTCATTCCATTTCGCCCATTTTCAGACTGTACAATATCTCTTGACATTTATGCCTTCGTTTCTGTATTTATAACCACTCCAGGTGTTGACAATAAGCATTTATCAAACTGCTTAAAGGGTGATGCCACGGCCATAACTCAAATTAATAACCGCGGAGGACTGTTCATCATCGCTGCCGCCCATCGCAAGTTATCGCCGTCCCCATATTTCCTCTTACAATTTAAGCACCGCTAATTTTTCACGTTACCCGATTTGCGCGACAACACAAACAAGATTTGCCGTCCCCTTTGAGGGTTCTGTTCTCTGCTCTTAAAATTTGTGGAACTGGAAAACGGAACGGTAATCTTCAGAAAAAGCCTCGTGACCTTTTCGGATCGTTGGAGTCACGATCGTTAAGCGACGCTCAGCATTAGTGAGATCGGCTCGTCGCTCTTTCATCAAACGTCACAGGGGCTTCGTAAAGAGTATATAAAACACTAACAAGTGTGCTATTACCGCTTTATAAAGCCTTCATAAACGGCTGCAGTGCCTCGAGGCTGCTGGTGTGTACGATACAGCGAAAGCAAATGTAAAATTGCTCACATTTTAACTCTCTTTTTAAGCCACCATAGGCCACATCATCTGCTTACGGCCACTTTATAACGCAGCCAAAGTGTCCTTCTATATAACAGCCAAAGGTCGTATATTTCCTGTCTGGCTTATGCAGCTCAAATCACTGTCTAGGCCAGAGCACTCTCACGCATACACTTCATAGCAACTGTTCCCTGGCTGACTTTCCCCGCTTGCGCTGGCAACCCAACAGCCTTCCAAAGGACTTACATCCGTGGCCTCAGCTTGCATACGTCTGCTCGTTCCTCTGTAAACCCAGCCGTATGTGCCGTGAAACAGAGCCGCGAGCTGAGCGCTACGGCGGGTATTTAACCACACAGCTGCTAACTTCGCTAAGTATGACTTGCCAGCCGTTTGCTAACCCAAATGCATTTAAAAATGAATAAGTCGCTGACTGCTACGAGCCAGTACCGGTTTGACTCCGCGGATCGAATTTTAAAGAGCTTTACGAGAGCTAAATGTCGAAATTTTAAAGTGTAAATATTTTCTGACAGCTTTTTGGACGTAAATAACGTGAGACCTTGTCAGAACATAATTACATTGTGGGAAGGGTAATACGCTAAGATGTGAATGACAGATTTGGTTTGTGCTATAATTTGGCCGATTTAACCTTTGACTCCCTAAAACTCACATTTCCTGGCCAAAGTTCTAGTTGCTCTTGGCTGAATGACCGTCCAAGGCATCTGTGTGTCTCATATGCTCATAAATGATCTGCCTGTTATGTCTGTTTTGTGAGTATGTATATTATCAGCTTTTGTTACATATTTATATTGGCTGGTTTCAGACCAAAACCATAAAAACTGCTAGTATTGGCTCGGATCTCTTACAGAGATTAAACCCATCAGGAGAATGAGAGAGAAAATGAAACCAGGTGAGATTCAGCTTTTTCTGGCACACAGATGATACATGCACATTTTAATCAATACCCATAATGGACGGCACTAAAATCCCAATTTCCCAAATGAAAAGCGTTACTGGGGTAAGATTTAGGCACTGTAGAGGGTGTACATATGCGGTAACACACCTCAGAAAGAGATTTCAGATCATATATTTGAAAATAGCTCCACTTCGTATATTGAACAGTTTAGATCAGGGGTGTCAAACTCAGTTTGGCTCTGGGGCCGGATCCAGACTTTCTGTTCTCGGGTGGGCCGGATCAGTAAAAGAATGTCAACTCCAAATATTTAGCTTTGTTTTTCAGTACTATGCTTTATCATTCAGCCTACATTTGTAGCCTACCCTACATATTATAATCACGGATGACAAGGGATCTTTTCTAAGCACAACACATTTATTCACAAACAATGGAAAAAAAAAATGATTTCATGTTAGGCGGTGAATGTGTTAACAACTGGTTTATTTTAACAGTTAAGTGAATGCAGTTTTACACCTGAACCAACTCACCACACTAAACAAACTCAAGTGGGAGCTATGAAAAAAATATTTTCGCCTTAATTGTCATACTGCTTTGAAATAAATAAAAAAAGAAATACAAAATAAAAGTTATAGCAGTGCATGGGCAATAAGATTAGACTACATCAGATCAAACTTTAGATCTACAATAAATTTGAAAAAAGGGAGTCAATTCTCCTTGTCGACTAGAAAATGGAAAAAGGCTGGGACTTATTGTGTTTACTGCTGGGAAATTGATTTAATGTAAATAATAATCAAAAACATCTGAAGGATGAAATATGAGCCACAGCAAATTCATTGCAAAGCACTGCAATGCAAATGAATACACTTTATTTACAATGCAGACGAAACATTACGTTTTTGTGTTTTCACTGTGTGTGTGTGTGTTATATGAGAGGGAGACAGAAGGAAAGAGAGAAACAGAGATTCACAGAGAGGCAGAGAGAGAATTCAAAACAGATTCCCCCCTCCCCTCAACTCCACCCCCATCCCCATCCCACTCAAGCTTATTACCTCAAAGAAAGGACAGACTCTGTAAACAAAATGAAATGCATTAGACAGCTTTCGAACTCCACCACAAGCAGATTTTTTTCTTCTCAAGCCATTTATCTATAGAATATGTGTTAACATAATTTGGCTCATTAAACTGTTTGGAACCCAAGGGCCTAAATCATTTTTTCTAAATAATGTAATCTTCAGGATCTTGGGACTTAGGATAAGTCTGAAAGACTGGTGAGGAGCTGCTTTGTAATCTCGCAGTCCCGCCTCCCCAGGGGATGGAAATAAAAGGGTCGCACTCCGCAGCCACACACTACACTACAGGCGGACAAAATGGCCGCCAATAGGAGCTCTGATGAGGTTAATCCCCCCTACTGATTTCCAAACAGGCGTGAAGTGATTTTCCCTCCAATGGCTCTACGGTCCAATCGCACAGTTGCACTCAGAACTGCCGAGCAGATCATCTACCGCTCGTTCAGGTCCATCTTTGAATACTCAAACGCAGCACGAACGTCATTCCCCACTGTCCCCCCCGTCCGCCCCCACCCAGCAACCTTACCCAATGCCTCTCTGGTAACGCCAGCCCATCACAGGGTTTGTGATTCATACCGTTTACGAGATCGATCTAAATTGGATACGGACTAAACAAGCTACCGTAAAATCTGCTGAACTGTTTTCTCAGTTTGATGCTTTTATTAAAGAAAAATAATAATATAGCACAGACGCATATGCACACAAGCACACACACACACACACACACACACACGCGCACACGCACACACAAACCCCCTGGCCCCCGTCTATAATTTCATAAGTCATAAATCTTGGGGCAGTAAAGTTCATCCAGTTGGTTAAATCCAATATCGTGTTAGCATTCCTAAATATTCAGCATTTCCTGCAGACGGTAAAACTTGCAACACGATCCAGAAAGATAATAACAGCAATGTCAAGACTCTTCATTCTGAGGTCCTGTAACGAGCCTGACAGACAAGTTTACGTCCTCTACGGTCAGAATGCAATTCATTTAGGTCACTGGGCCCCAATCAATAAAGACCGCTGCGTGTTTGATCATCGTGTCCTGATCATCAAGTTCACTCCTTACACGGTAATGTATTGAGACTAATCTACCATAGGGCTCGCTGCATGAATCCATCCAACCCACTCACCTCCTACCAAAACATTTAAGAGGGAGATATTAAAGTCTACTGAAGGCAGACTGCACAGCTGGAGTGACATCACAGGTCACATGTAGGTCAAATGTCTCTCACAGGCACACATTTTTTATTCATATTTTAGTTTTCAAGTGTTTTACAAATAATACATTTACAACAACAACAAAACAATAATAATAATACTACTAACAATAATATTATTACTACTGTAGTAACAACAACAATAATAATTTTAATAATAAATATTAATAGATTAGTGTAATTGTTTCTGCAGTTAGAACAAGGAGGGAAACAATATTTAATGATAATAACAGGGAAATGAATCTGATGAAATGACTTGACCTCGAATTTCCCTTCTCTGTATAATCCCAGGTTAAACCTGGATTTTGTTTGTGCTATCACAGTCATCTGTTTGCTTTGCTTCCACTAAGCCGTTTGTGTTTCCTTAAACGCAGCCAAACTGTAAACCATAGTCACAAAAAAAATCAGGCTCTTCACAGTCACGGAGAAGAGTAACATTGACCCGCACCAATGTTTTCGCAGAAACGTGAGATTATTTTTCGCTGAAATCCTTGGGTGTGATGAAAGAGAATTTGTGCCAACAGATAAATAACCATGGCCAGGAGAAAGCTTCGCCAGTACCGGCTCATTTGTGCTCCATTATTCCCGCAAAAAGACTGCAGCTCCCTACCTTAAAGACAAAGCCTGATGCTAATTACCATCAGGGCTAATTTACTGTTACAAATCCACACTTACTATGGTAATTACACCTCCCAATTAAAGCCTATTAGCACAAACTGCATCAGCAGAATGTTGATGGTTTTAGATTACAGTAGAATAAGCCGTCGGGAGCATCACTCTTCAGGAGTATGTGAAGATAGCGGGCCGCCGCTTTCTAATGAGCTCACTTCTCGGGCCGCTCGAGCTCCCGCCTTCGGATAAATCCCCCGCTCCGACCACGCTACGGTTCACCCTTCAGTAGCGACGCATCAACAAATTCTCACGGCCAATATTTTCACAAAAGGGGGCTTCTCGGTTGTCCGGTGAGTTCAGTCATGCCACAAACGCAGGCCGGGGCCTACACCCGAGACACTATAATTATGAGCCATGTTACTGGTTGACTATAGCCAAGACTATAGCAGAGGTGGGACATGATTGGATGCCTCAGGTCTCTGTTGCATTAGTTTTGCCCAGTAGCATGCCAGGCTAACTGCTGTTGTCTGTACACCTCTCCTGTGATTTTCTAGGTCTCTGTTACACTCTGTGGTCTGTGAGGTATGAAATAGCCCCTCGCTAACAGACGAGAGCAGGGGAGGAGTGCACATGCATGAACGGCAGGCTCACAACATTGTGTGGGTCGCACAGTGATGACTCAGAGGCAGCGCACAGGAGTGGGTCGCACAGTGACGACTCAGAGGCAATACACAGGTGTGGGTGGCATAGTGACAACTCAGAGGCAGCACACAGGTGTGGGTCACACAGTGATGACTCAGAGGCTGTACGCAGGTGTGGGTTGCACAGTGGAGAGTAGGGGGGGGCAGGACTAAAAGCTGCAAACTTAAGACAGATTGGTCTCGAGACAGAGTTTTGGGTTGCGGTCTTGTTCTGCAGTCTCTGCAAGACTCAGCAGTTTGAAGATGTAATGAGATCATGTAATTCTGTGTCATTTTCCTCGCTGAGACAGCTTATTGCCTCTTCTCTGAGAGAGACCTACTTCCATAGATTACGCCCCACCGTTCCACCTCACTTCAACCGCCGTCTTATTAAAGACCAATCAATACATCTCGTTCAGAACAGAAGAGGCTTAATAATCACATCCTACTTCAGTAATCAGCCACTTTATCTCCTCGCTCACATTCTTCCCCCCCGTCTGACTGCTGCAATACAATCACACGGTAAAGAGCCAAATTAATGGGAAAAGAACAGACCTGACAAATACCTGCGCAGTCGAAACGCCGCGCCCGCCGTAAAAAAAAAATCAATTACCCTTGAAAGAATTAAACTGCGAGAGACATTTTTCATCCTACGATTTAATTCCATCATGACAGCCGCGCTGATATTTGGACTTTGCATTACATTCTCTGATATTACATTATCAAAGATCAACATTAATATGCGCCAGCATTATCAAAGATCCCCATTAATACACGTCAACTGTGATAAAGATCCATATTGATACATACGTTAAAACATTAATGAATGCCTTTATAAAAAGCTAGATAATGAGTATCTAGATTAATGAAGATCCACATCAACAAATATAAAGATCTACAAAACATCGCAATTAATAAATTAGGTTGACATGTTCAGGCCCGTTAGACTATTATTTTAAAAATATGGTGAGAAGCATAGACATATATAGATAAACCTTTATTGATTCCAGGAGGGAAACACACGCACACACACACAAATGCACAAAAACAGACATGCACACACACACACACGCACAAACACGCACACACACTCACGCAAGCACAGAAACTGACATGCACGCACAAATGCACAAAAACACAGAGGAAGATTAAGTGTACTGCATATCAGTGCCATTTAGAGTTCCAGCAGCATATTAATTACGTGCCATTTTGGTTGACATAAATGTGGGGGACAGCTGTGTCTTCGGCCCGCCTGTGGAGCAGCAGTATAATATAGATTCATATTCATATTCAGCATGGGCAAAACAACAGTAACTGCTATATGCTTACTGACATGTAAGAGGTGTTTTCCTTCGTTATTTCCTTTGTTATGTTCGCTAATCGGGTCACAAAATTTCAACACGACCCTCCAGAACCCGTCTCTGCACGGCCAGCCGTGCCAACGGCAGGCCCGCGTTTACGACGGCCGCTTGTTTTATTTTTTTTTTTTTTAAACGCGGAGCCCGCGAGCGGGTTTCCGATAAATCCTCCCCTCCGTCGCTCGTCAGGATCAGAGAATGGAAATGAACTGCCCTGATTGCTTCTGCTTCTCCTTCGGCTGAATTCAGAAGCGCGTTTCGGAGCGTTTTAGCGCGCTCGTTCACACGGTAATGAAAGAGCGCACGGGAGGCTGTGTGACTCCGAGGCGCAGTCGTTTAACGGTGAGCGCGGCCGTAAAGCTCGGGAGCGGAGGCTCTTAACCCGCTCGCCATGGCGATGACTCCTCTCCAGCAGCGGGGGCTGGCAGGGAGGACATGGGGAATGGCTGCAGATGCTGCTGCTGCGTCGGACCGTACGGAGCTACGGGCTCTCTGCACCGCTCGCGACAGCACGCTAAAGAGACGGATACCGCCGGCCCTGGTGCTCTGCTAACGCACTGTCACCGCGCTCTGCTAACGCACTGTCACCGCGCTCTGCTAACGCACTGTCACCGCGCTCTGCTAACGCACTGTCACCGCGCTCTGCTAACGCACTGTCACCGCGCTCTGCTAACGCACTGTCACCGCGCTCTGCTAACGCACTGTCACCGTGCTCTGCTAACGCACTGTCACCGCGCTCTGCTAACGCACTGTCACCGTGCTCTGCTAACGCACTGTCACCGCGCTCTGCTAACGCACTGTCACCGCGCTCTGCTAACGCACTGTCACTGTGCTCTGCTAACGCACTGTCACTGTGCTCTGCTAACACTGCAACACAGGTAAAAACACCCAAATCATGTCCTGCAGTACATATAAACACACCTGAATCACTTACTGCAGCACAGGTAAACACACCTGAATCACTTACTGCAGCACAGGTAAACACACCTTAATCACTTACTGCAGCACAGGTAAACACACCTGAATCACTTACTGCGGCACAGGTAAACACACCTGAATCACTTACTGCAGCACAGGTAAACACACCTTAATCACTTACTGCAGCACAAGTAAACACACCTTAATCACTACCTGCGGCACAGGTAAACACACCTTAATCACTACCTGCAGCACAGGTAAACACACCCGAATCACTTACTGCAGCACAGGTCAACACACCTGAATGACTCAATGTTGCACAGGTATATATAAAAAAAAATTTTTTTTTTAAACACCTGAATGATGCAGTGCAGCTCATTGTTCAGCCAGCACGGCATTCCACAAGGCCATTCAAACCGAGAGCACAGGGCCACATGATTATTTGTGGATAAATCACATCAAGCCAGAGCAAATATTATCGCCCCTTCCCTGCACTTATCTCCTGTCATGGTAGCTTGGCTCAGCACATCCTCCGTAACGCTATGAATAACAGTTTTGCGTTCCACAACACGGGAAAGATAATAATCGTCTCTGAACCAATAAACCTTATAAGAGTCCGAGAGGTTATGAAAATGAGACTAACAGCGTGGATATGAAAAATATTCATAACTAGATCTGCATTAAAATTCTCAGGGTCACGCCGGAATACAGACTTTCAGTTTCCGCGGAACAGAGGAATATGAAATCAGCAAAAGCCTGAAAATATTCCAAATCTCCACAAACAGTAAGCCAGAAAGGACAAATATAATGTAACTGGAGCAATTGACTTCCTGGAATTTAAATGACTGATAGATAGCATGTGCAAGGCTAACCTTGGTACTCACACACTTGGGCACCATTGGAAATTAATCATCTTTTTTTCCCCAATGGTGTGTTTTATTGCATTCTTTTGTTAAAAAAAATCTTTTTTTCTTTCTTTTTTTGAAATAAGGACACAATCCAAGTCATAGCTCTCAGGAGTTTACAGAGGTGAAATTCTCGCCATTAACGCTGGCAGCAAAAGTCGCCTAATCATTCAGGGTGTTAATATAAACAGTCAGAATTTGCTGAAATCGAGCCCTCCCACACACTCGTACCAGAGACTATCGCTCAGGGAAAACAGACAGCCAGAAACAATCACTTCATATTTTCCTTGGTTTTCAGTTAAAATACAACCCTGAATATTCTCTTCTCAGCCTAACGCCCTGTAGTCTAAAATGCTGCATTCTGCCCTCGCGTCTGCATGGGAGGAATGTTGTTTTTGGACAACGGGCATACGCGTAAAGCACATTAAACCGGACAGCAGGATTCCCGAGAAGAAGAAAAAAACCGAGGCTCCCGTTTCGAGAGTCGGGGATCTGCACCTCGTCTCAGCTCGAATTCTACGTCTTCGCCCGACCCGCGTAGCGGTATGACATCAACACCCTTTTTTATTTTGACCATAAATCACTGTGACTGTATTCTAAAGCGCAATGCAGTGTATTGGCTGACAAGGCACACTCACAGGAAGAGATATCACAGCATGGCTGTTTATTAATGAAGCTCTCCAGAGAAGGCACTGAAAGAGAGAGAGAGAGAGCTGCAAGCAGTCGGGTTTTTCTGATGCAATTTAAATTTCCATCACATTGACTCCATTATTTATACTGCTAAAGTCTTACATTCGCGATTCAATTTACATAAACTTGATCATCTGCTTTGCATAAACTCATCTGACTGCATCTAAAAATCTCATCAGAATAAAACATATCGGTTTTTTTCCAGATGACATGTAGCTTAATTTGTGTAGTTCGGCATAAAGATGAACTAAAATGTCTCCTTTCTGTTATACAAGGGGTCAAAGTACAAAGCATTCTTTTGTAAGCTAATACAGTCAATACTGAACCTAATAAAACTAATAAATTTAAACCATTTGTAGAGGCGACCACTGCAAAGAACTCTGGATCCTGTGTGTGTGTGTGCGCACATGTGTGAGAGAGTGTGCGTGTGTATGTGTGTATGTGTGTGTGCGCGTGTATGTGTGCGTGTGTTCAGATATTTCAGGGTCAGGTCCCAGCTGGTCTGAATTAGACACACTGCTTGATTATTTATGGTTTTCACCAACCCAGAAATATTGCCTATTAAAGCAATTAACATGAAGTTACTGCAGTACTCCAGGGCAAAGGCTTTTCTGCCCAGAGAGCATCTTAAGATACTGGCTGAACCTCACAATGATTCACAATAAAACCATGTTTGTACAGTAGAACAAATGGTGCAAAATAGTTATAGAACAAAATAGCAATGAGTTTGTCATCTAGATAACCTTTTTTATTATACTTCACGCTTGCAAAGATTAGGGTTTTGCTGAGCTTGCTTTAGTTGTAGTCAGTCGTGTGCTTTTTATATTATTTTACATTATTCTCATTCCCATGAATACAATATAAATTCATCTACTTTGTGAAAGCACTATTGGAAAATGATGAAATGGGGAAAGGTATACCTATGAAACACATAGCCTTTTTCTCTATATGGTATAAAATGCTGTGTATGTTTCATCCTGAATAAACCAAGCAGAACGTAAGGTAAATGGCTATCAAAGAAGTAAACTATATAGTTAATGGGACACTTGGCATAGGGGAATTTCCATTAGACCCAAAAGAACGAGGCATCGCAGATAGTCTCACAAAAGTCATCAAGCTTCAGCTCATACTGGAGGTGGTTCATTGTAAGAAAGGAGGCTGGCTTACAGCGATGGGATTTTCTAAACATTAGCGTTATGAAGCAAAGTTGCAAAGCACATTCATTGCATCGTTGCATTTTTTCCAACGTCGTTACGCATGGGCCTGCCATGTTGCAATACTGGATTCCAGAGCATCGTACGAAGGTATTATTCTTTCACCACTTTGAACACAGCATTGCTGAAGTGTCCCATAAGGCCCCAATACACCGTGCCAACTTTCCTGTAAGCGGTGGTGTTTTTGACTAACTATAATGTATTGCTGTAGACTAACTTCTACAGCAATACATTATAAGTACCGTTTGATAACAACACAGCATGTAAGGTTAAAAAATAAATTGCCAAAATATGGTGTAATAGGCTGACACATTGCACGGACATGCAGGTGGTTTGAAAAGTTAGCTATTAAGACCAGGAGTCAGTTGTCTGTAAGTCGGCTTGTGGCTCTGATGAGACACCCAAGGCTGCACTCACGGTTCGTCGAGCAAGCACATTAGCCGATATTTATAACCGGCGTCCTTATTCATGGAGCTAATTCTACACTTCTTCCTGATGGCAGTGCCATAGCTTTAATTTCACACGCGGAGTTCCCTACATAAGTAAGACCGCTTCAGATTTCCCCTCCCGTCCCCACTGAACAGTGAATCGATTTAAAATCAGCTGGTTCAAATGTTTCATTGTTTTGAAAAACTTTTATTTCCCCACCACAAGTTGCGGGTTGGCTAATTGATAATTGAAATTGGTCATTTGAATTGATTAATTGCACGTCCTGGTTTTTCAGAGGAGATGATCTCTTGCAGTGATATTCAGAGAGTGCTGGTTAAAAAAATGCTATCTCGACCAAACTTTCGCAACAAAGGCTAGAAGACTTTTCTTCCTTTCCCCAGATAGCTTTCAGCTCAGATAAAAACATATATAAATAAATAAAGATCTGGATGATGCCCAGCAAAATCAAACCAAGAGTTTACAAGCATTAAATAATTCATTGAGATCCGCATCTCACAATCACCCGGCATGAATGAAATTCAGAGGAAATCATTTTTAAAAACCTTCTGAAGACAGATGATCAAATCCAGCCTTTCAGAAGGATTTGTGTCTATCATCAAACGTATACAGCAACTTAAGTGTTACGCGTTATCACCGGTGCCAGAAAAGCACTCTCTTCTCCACGGGGGGGGGGGGGGGGGGGGGGGGGAAGGGAGTCATGCCACAAAAGAAATCTGTTCCATTGCATTTCCACTGAAGAGGAACAGTCTCTCAACAGCATGACTCATACGCTCAGAAAAGGACGCTGAACGCAGCCCCGTTGGCCTCCGTTTCATCATGGCCAATCACCTGCATGTCTACCAAAGCTTTCACAAGCCAATTTTCACAGAATAAGGCAGGGTCTCACCGTTTCAAATCAAATCAGCCGTCTCTCTGCACTCCGACATCGCTTTCGGCCATGACCGCTCCACTGCGCTCTTAATAATATTTCCGCGACACCTTTAAACTAGGCGCAGCGCGCAAATATCAGCTGATGAGTTGTTACGAAAACACAATGGGCCCGAAGTTCCAGATAGAAGTGACAAGAACGTCATCACTCTTTGCACACTTAGCAACAACAGCGGTGAAATTCATTACAGCGCATAGCGACGCCGGGATGTGGAGAGGCGCAGCTGCAGTCAAACTTCAATCATACTCTCGCAGAATGTGTTTGAATTAGCGAAAAATATCGCAGCTGTGTTTAAGTACAAGTCTTGGGTTTTTTTGTTGTTGACATTTTTAAAAGCTGTAACTGGTATTATCAGAGATTGTTGAGTATGGTCAGGTATGGTCAAGCACTGTCGGGTGTGCTAAAGTACAGCCATGGATGGTTGTAATAGTGTGGCCTGGTCTTAGTGTCCCGCGGTAATAGGCTGTCTGTCTCATTAGCTAGCGGGAGGGCATAGAAAAGAGATGCTGTCTCCATCAGCCACACTGACATTAACATGCTTCTTAACTGTGCCACAGGGAATGTGCATCGTTAAAAACACCACTAATTAAAAGGCTGAGTGTTGTTTTTGCTGATATTACTCTGAGGAGAGGAATGCGTAGGCCTACATACTCAGGGAAAGCCACTGACCATGTGACTCTTCTGCTCAAATGGCATATCACAGAGTGTCTGGTGCTCCTCAGCTGTGAACTGCCAGATCCTCACAGCTAAGAGTGAATAACCTCGGTTATTCATCGCAGTTCTCATTTATTTGACCACAGTCAGCCCATTACGACCACACCTGGGTCCCAGAGGTGGAAGATTATCTCTATCAACCACCGCTGGTGTGCTCAAAGTGGAGACAGCCATAATGCTAAACTGGCGCAGTGTCTACACAGCAAAATGCCAGTTCAACTCTTACCAGATGACAGTTGGTCCGGAACGTATCTGTTAGGAGTTAAATTAACACTGTTAGAGTTGAATTAACACTGAACATTTTTACTGTGTTCTAAATGAAAAACAAAAAATCTAAAATGTAATGTAATGAGAACATAATTATAGTTGGTGCCTGGGGTTTAGGCTTACTGTACCTATTTTACCTAGCTAAATCAAATGACATATGGCAATCGCACACCCAGATTGCACAAATATGTCAAAATTAGGCTTGCAGATGCATCGAGACAGAAAAGCAGCACTGGCTGTCCGTCATACTTCATACAACCCGTATTCCATCTACAGGTGGCAAATTAGTTGCTACCTGTAGTTGTTAATTAGATATTTACAAAAATGTTTTTTTATAGGCATAACTTTATTTTATATGTACCTACTTTACAAGAAGTGCAGAGAATTCCAAGTAACTATTTGTATATTTGTCTGCTCAATCACCACAGAACATAACTGGGAAAATTTCATTGCTGAAAGTGTAAGATCACAAATATGTAATTAGAATGTTCTTAACATTCCAATGCCGATGTAAGAGTCACTACTGGTTATTTAAAGCAATGGAGTTCTAGAACGCTGACTTATAATTTTGAAATAATATTTTTTTAACACATACTCACATTGAGAAGTGAGAGATTGTGATGTCAAGACCTTTTGTCAAGAGCTCTGACATCACACTGAGTGTTTTTTTTTTTTTTTGAATGAGAAATGATAGGGTATATTGAGACTAGCTAACTATGGTTGCAATAACGTGTCTGAAATAAAAGTTTTCAACACTTCTCCCTACTTTTTTTAACCTTGCACAGATGCCAAACGCACCGATCTCATTAGCCCGCAAGGTTACGTTTTATTCCCAAATTAATTGCTGTAGCAAATCACTTAGCGGCTCCTGCGGAACCTTGATGCATTACCCAGCTGCGGTGCGTGCGCTGCTGTCCGCTCCTCACTAAGAGGGTAATGATTGAGGGGCACCGTCCCCTTCTACGGGTTGGGGGAAAAGCGGCCTCTGAACGAACGGTCATGTTTGCTCCTGGTTCAGGGCTCTTATATAGCTGTGTCTCCAGTGCTGCTCTTCAGCCATCGCAGCTCCCAGGTTTATCAATTCGATAGTTTTATTCCAGAGGCCTAAGACCCATCAGCAGATCTGGGACCATGAGTTTCACAAAGTGAATATGCTTGAGGACCTTAGGCATGCTGGGTACTTTCAGCACAGCAGGCAGGGTTTTTTTTGTTCCCCTCATCAAGTTAATGCATTATAGCTTACTATATTGAGCATTTCCGTTTATATCCCTGTATGAACTGCTAAGGTGCACTGCCTAACCAGTAATCAACGGTCGCCGGGATCTCGTTAGGACATTCATTCTTTTTTTTCACTCAACGACAGCTTCATGAACAATCGATGCTATTATCCCTGACCCCGCTATCTTTGGCCTCTTCAAGCCGCTTAGCTAGTTACAGCACTGGAGCGACTCTGAACAGGGCTATTAAATGATTCATTTGTAAATTACTTATTTTCACATAGACATACCTGAATGTTTTTTAAGCTGGTCGATATTCATTCGACGGTTGATTCATTTCTTTGACAGTTATTGTGCTCATTATCAATCCGACATTTTATCTGAACAAATCCAATTCCAAATTGATCACACATTTTTTATTGGTATGTATTTATTTTAATGTTGTCTGAGTTTAATTTCTGAAATCAATTTTTTAAAAATACAATGGACAATTTAAGCTTTCCATAAAGATTTTATATGGTTTAGCAGTGTTTTTTTAATGACTGCAATCTGCAGGAATGTTAAGATTTATTGTTTTTAAAGTTTAGTGTTTTTACTCCTTCCCACAGGAATTGAATTTATTTTAATCTTCTACCCCGTTCTAACCCAGATGTAATGTGGGATATCGGTGGATCCGGAACCTTCTCTGGTACAATCAAAGGAATCCTGCGGAGCATTTGGGGTCGAGGGGTAGGGGGGTAGGGGGGTAGGGGGCCTTATCGGGGTGGAGCAGGAGGACAGATATGCTGTTTTGTGTCCATTTTTATTACAGCTGCTGAACTCCCGGCTTGAGTCTGAAGAGGCAGGTGAATATCCATCCCACTTGCACAACACATTGTCCGGTTTCTGACAGGGCAATAAGACAGGGCCATTTTACCCCATCAAAAACACTCACATAAGTGGATGGGGTATTTCTCCATATGTACAAGCGAGCAAAAAAAAAACCTGAAAACATTTTAATATTCTATTAACAAAGAACACAGATTTGTCTGGCTCTGTGGATCAAAATGTGAATATGAAATCCTATATATGACAGAGTATTCAGGGTAACCTGTGCAATGATAAACTTCGATGTTTAAGAATTTGTTTCTCCTCAATAAATGCAACGCAAACTATGTTTTGTTAAAGTCTAAACATATTAGAGGTGTTAGAAAAAGACCCCCTAGCTTCCCTCTCTTCCGGGAGAGGCCCTGTCATAGAAGAAAATGAGTCTGTCAGAATAACTATATTGGATCATACAAGGTCTTTTGAAGCGCCTTCATTTCGCAGTCGGATGAAATGGGAAATACAGAAGCGCGCAGATAAAAGCTCTTTACTGAACACGCAATCAAACGCGTCCGAACGGGTTTCTCCGTAGCGTAAACACCAGCGGACCTGACTCGCGGCAGCGACGCCGATTCCCGTCCTCTCGGGCTGCAAAACGATCTTTTTATGCTAACGAGAGGCGCCGAAACGTCCTCTTCGCTTTGACCGCGGACGTTGACGTCCGGCCGCGCCGAGGCCCGTCGTCAGGCAACGCGTTGCGGCCCGTGACAGACGCGCTCGTTTCCGCGGCGGCGCGGCGTTCGGTCGGCGAGAGCCATTTTGTTTCGCTGTCTCCTTCGTTTAATTATCTGGAGAAGACGCCCGCAGGATCCGCCGGCACAGAAAAACATTGCGCTCTCGCTTCTCCTGGCCGTCCCGATCAGGAGTCATCACCGCCGCCGCGGACCCCAGCGGGAGTTTCACCGAGGGCTGGCGGCTCTCTACGGTTACGGTGCTCTGCGGTTTCCGCACCGCTAGCGTGACTCTACTCCGATATTACGGGACTGCGCAAATATGGACACGTGTTGTTGGGGTTAGGCTGACTTGGTCTAGCCCGCGGTCAGCTGGGAGTGGGGGGGGGGGGGGGGGGGTAGGCCGTTTTGCTCTGTGAAGTGGCTCGGATCTCCAGATCCGGGGTAGGCCGGATAAGCCTGGGGCTTGCCTGAGCTTCCTCACCGCCTGGCTCCCCTGACGATCGGAGCAGGTTGGAGTCTGCAGCCCCGAGGCAGGTATTCACCTCATTAGCCAGGATGGTGGCCATGGGGGGCCTGCATTTATATTCACAGCCTATAATGCCTCCCCCACCCCCTGAAAGCCCCAGTCAGATTTCAGTAATGGTGCAAAAAAAGCTGGCTTGAAAACACATTCTACATTTTTTATATGCTTTAAGGAACATTATAACACACAAGATGAGTGCGATGTAATGGATACAAGCCAAAAGGATAAGTCATAAAGAAGAGTCTTCAAGAAATGGAAATATAAATTCAGTTTGTGTGCAATACGGACAGTACTATACACTGAGCTAATGGCAGTTCTACTCTACTGTCACTGAGTTACCACACAGCAAGGGGTAGACAGGAGAGAAAGAACAAGAGCATAAGACAGGTTGAGAAAAAGAGGTGAGAACGAGAGAGACGAGAGCGTAAGACAGATCGGGAGAAACAGGAGAGAACAAGAGAGAAAAGGGGGGAAGAATGAAAGCGAGAAAAAGCAACAGAGAGCGACAGAAAAGGGGAGATGGGAGGGAAAGCGATGGATAGAGCTGGAGAGAGGCCCCGGGGTAGTGATTTATTTACGGTCATTATTAATGTATAAGGGTTAAGGCTTTGATACGGCCTGCTGCCTGCTTTGATGTCTCCTCATACAAGGAAAGATCCCTGCTGTTCACTGCCTCTGGCTCAAAAAAGTGATTCAATGCGCGCTATTCTCCCGTTCCAGTAAGCAGGAAGTCTTTTTTTTTTTTAAAAGAAGAAACATTGGTATGTTTGTAAAGGGACAAATTGCGAAGCGGCGCTCGGGACAAAATGGCGTGACGGAGACGCTAGGCGGTCGCCCTGCCGCCGGGCCGGCAGAGACCGGCATCTCCGGGAGGTTCAGGGTACCAGAGACGCGGGGTTTTCGAACGTTAAGATCCACCTTCTGGCCCAGCAGGGACTCCCTGTACAGTCGTAAGAAATGGAGAGTCCTGACAGCCTCAACCCAAAGCCCGGATCGATACCACAGACTCAACAATAGCCCTTTTGATGGAGAGACATGGATTTACCTTTCCAGGGAAGCTAACACGCGAGAGTGAGGGTTGGGCTTCATCCTTCTTCTCAGTGTAACAAAGGTAATCTCTGAAGAGATGTTCCAGCATTATCATGCTAACCTTGTGAAGCTCCAGATTTCAAAATGTTCTGGTACAGATTGGCCGGACACACTAGGAATATAAAACACTTGTTTAGACTACCAGTAATCGTAATTACAACCACTTACATGGTTACACGGTCAAGGCCAAAAACCACAGTCACATGATAGTCCTGGTGTTCAGAGCAGAATGAACTAACAGGCACCTAGAACCACACTACTCTGATGTTACAGTAAGAAAGACAAGCACCTACTGGTTTACATTTGAGAAGCAGAAGAATTTTTGAAAGACAGCCAGTCATCTGCAGTATATACAGTGTCCTGTGAAAGTATGGGAACGGTAGAGTGAAATTTGTTATTCTTGGTACGTACGCGAAGCACTTGGACTTAAGATCAAAAGATGAATATGAGACAAAAGTGCAAACAGCTTTAGTTTCATTACATTCGTTGATTTACATGTGTGTACGTTTTTACAGAAACGGCTGTTTTTGTGTCCAGTCCCCCGCTTTCAGCTGTGTAAAATCAGTTAAGGGATGACTGACAGCTCATAACTGCTGCTCAGGTGTTTCTTTTTATACGGATTGTTCAGACATGAAAGAAAGGTGAGTGTCTAGTCTCTGCTTTAGCCTTTGTTTTCATCTGTGGAGACTGCATTTGGAGTCAGAAGGGGTACGTACGCCGCCGTGAAGCCTGGAGGACTAACTATGGCTGAAAAACAACGAATCTGTAAAGCTGAGAGACCAAAAGAATTCATTAAGAAAGACGGCACAGAAACTGCGTATATCAAGCACAGCAGTTTGGGAAGTATTGAAAAAGAAAGACAACACTGGTGGACTCAAAAATAAACACCTTACAGGTCTGGCCAAGGAAGATGGATGAATCCTAAGAGTGACTAAGAAAAAACATAAAACAACGGGCAGTGACATCACCAATGGACTCCTGAGGGCAGGGGTGAAAACATCACAAGCCGCAGTATGCAGAAGACTCTGAGAGCAGAATTAGAGAGGCAACACTGCGAGACCCAATCCTCTCTTCAGCAGCTGAAATCTAAAGGTCAAAGAATACAGAGATAAGCCGGAAGAGTTCTGAAACAAAGTTTTATGGACAGATGAAACCACCATAAACCTTTACTGAAACGATGGAAATATGAATGCATGTGACAGAGGGACTTCAGCACTCTGAATCATTCATTACTTCGAAAGTGACAGCACAATACTTACTTGGACTCCTTATTGATCGGAATAATTGCTATGTTCTTGTTGACTTAGTCCTTAATTTTGTTTCTCTAATTGCATAGCTAAAATCCAGAGTCAGCCCTATCAGTTAATAACCAATTAGCCAGTGGCAGCTGTAATCTCATTAGAATATCTGTCATTTTTTTTGTGTCAGCTTTTCAAATAATGGCCCCTTATGGTC
This sequence comes from Anguilla anguilla, assembly GCF_013347855.1. NCBI lineage: Eukaryota > Metazoa > Chordata > Actinopteri > Anguilliformes > Anguillidae > Anguilla > Anguilla anguilla. Next base: position 26,266,381 of record NC_049214.1, read on the forward strand.
TTACCTCTTAATGTATACTTGACAGAGGTAGTGACTCTGTGTGTGCACGCATGTGTGTGTATGTGTGTGTGTGTGCGTGTGTGTGCGTGTGTGTCCGTGTGCATGCATTGAAGCAGTCAACGTCTCACAACACAGACATTACATTACATTACATTACATTCATTTGGCAGACGCTTTTATCCAAAGCGACGTACAAAAGTGCATTTTCATGATCGTAGACAACTGCTGAACACGGGTTCAGTAAGGTACAATTACTTAGTTTGTACAGCTATTTCTAGCCGAGAACAATGAACACTATCCTGGTCTAACATCTGCAAAGCCAAACTAGGCAGAAGAATAAGCTACAGTATTAGGACGAATACAATTTACCAAGAAGTGCAGGGATGGGGCAACATGTAACAAGTGACAGGAAAAAGGGTTTTTTTTTTTTTTTTTTTTTTTTTAAATATATATACAGCGTGGTGGTGGTTATTCTAGGTATAGTCTGAAGAGATGAGTCTTCAGGCCACGGCGGAAGATGGATAGTGAGGGGGAGGTTCGGAGAGGGATGGGGAGTTCGTTCCACCACTGGGGAGCTAGGACACAACACCTCTCCTTGTTGAGGGCTGAAGACCAACTTTGCTCCAACTTCTCCTTGAACACCTACACCCCAAACTCTCCCCCAGCGCCCCATCTTTGTGAATCAAGGCCGTAAAGCAGAGGCTTACACTTCCCTGAGACCCCGACTATGATGCCAGCTGCACCCGCAGTGCAGTTCTCATCGGGGGGGGAGGGGGGGGTAACAGAATCTTTGAATTCATTCTACTGTCCAAACTTCAAAACTGACCCATTGAGTAAATACAGAGAGAACCCAAGTCAGAATAACGGCAGAGAGAAATGCTGTTTGTGCCGAGGCCGTCGTCACCCAGGCAACGCGCGGTCGCTCCGTCCTGAAGCCGCGTCGCGGCTCCCTTACAGCTCCAGCGGCTCGGAGAAAGAAAGGAAGAAAAAAGAAAACAATGGTAATTCTGCTGGCTCTGTAATACAGACAGCGGGTTCTCTGATTTCTCTGGACAATAACTGCCAAGACTCAAAATCAATAAAAGAAAAGTCTTCTTCACGGAATTCAATTTCATTCAGGGAACTCGTGTCCCAGTAGTTTAAAATCAGCAAGTTTCCACTTTAAGAGTGAAACAAATTTGCACACAAACTATGCATCGGAGACGCATAAAAGGCCCAGGCCAATAAGGAATATTTCCACACGGCCCCTCGGAGGGAGAGAGATCATCTGCCGCTCCCCGCCCCCCCCCCGCCCGTGTTGGCCCCGCCCGCTCAGCCTCTCGGCGGAGCGGGGGCTGCAGCACGCCGGCGGCTTTGCCGACGGCGCGGTCGAATGCTACGTGCGGGTCCAGCGCCGCCACCGCCGCCGCGCGCTCGCACCCGGACGCAGAGACACACGGGAAGTCCTTACCGCGAGCGTCCCTCGCGTCGCCGGCGCCGTCACTGCGGTCGGGGGGGGTAAACCACGCCCCTCTATGCGGTCTTCTTCTCGCGGTCGATGCGGAGCTGCTGCAGCCTCCTGCAAACGCAGAGACAAACAGACCTGCAGCTTGTGTGTTTTTTTTTTTTCATTCTTTCTGTTTATTTGTGATCCCACTCCACAGGCTGCCCGACAGCCCAAAGTGCTGGGGTGTGGAATTGGCATAATAAAAATTTGGAGGTGGAGGTGGAGGTGTTGGTGGGGGGGTGTGCTTGTTATTCTGCCCTTCAGTAGGCCTCACTATAAACGCATATATGCATGGATACTTTTCTGACACCTTCAGAATACCTTCAGTTTTCAAAACAAGATTTGTTCTCTCTCTCTCTCTCTCTCTCTCTCTCTCCCCCTCTCTCTCTCAAACACACCAAACACACACACACACGCAGTGCACAAACACACACACGCACACACTCTTGTAAAAGACTGAGGGTGCTGCGTGCTGTAGCACGTAACTGCGTGGCCAGTGTCTGTGCTCGAGAAGGATGGCCTCCTCGGTCCGGCGATTCCCTTCCCGTGTTCTCTCTCTCTCTCTCTCCCCGTGCCAGCCTTCAGCGGACCCCTCCTCCTCCGCCGCAGCACCCCAGCTCAATTAGCCGCTCCGCTTATTGCCCTTTTAACGCACCCCAGGGCGGGCCCACTGAGCCGGGAATAAAGTGACCCGCGTGCTCCATTTAAAACTGCATTTTCATATTAATTTACGGCTCGGCCTCCCCGCTTGCAGCTTAAATTTGCTGGAGGCTGAGGGGGAGAGGAGCCGGGGGTCCAGAGAAGCCCTTTACAAAAAAAAGCCCACAGCAAAAAGACCAGGGGGGCTCTAATTTAAGAGAGACAAGCACGGAGACCTGCCGCCGGGCCCACAAATAGCCCCACCCCCTCCCTGCTCATCTGTGGAGACTTCCGGTGAACAGGACAATTAGCCCCAGATATTATTTACAGCAGGGATCGGGCCGTTTTAATTAGCTCCGTCTGGTCCTGGCTTTAATGTCGTGACACCAGACAGTGAATTTGCATTGCCCAAAACACCTTCCTCCTACCAGGGCCCGAATTGAGAAGTGCTCATAAATTCCAGTTCAATTACTGCATTTGATTTGAACAAGGCAACAGGACATAGAATTTGAATAAAAGGGAAACGGAATTACAGTCAATGAAATTTCAAAGCCTATTTCAATTTGCTACATGAATCGCTTTTAACATTATCTACATTTATAGCGATGACATATTGTCACGTTTTTTTTCTAAAACATGATTGAAGCCATTTTAAAGCTCAATTAAAGTTATATTATCATAGTTTCCTCATACTTAAGGATACATTAGCATGTAGACTGTGATAACTCATTTCAATTTTGTTAAATATTTGAAGAACACATTTCCCAGAATGCAATAAGTAGCAGATGTTTTTGGAAGCTAGCAGATGTATTTTTTGTTGAATGAATGAATGAAGCAAGTTCTACTCTGTTTGTGAGCATATCTTTGAATATTACTCTTTTACTTCCTTTACTTCCAAACAAATAAATTAAAAAAATCGAATTTTGCATCCGGGCGGTTTTTGTGCTTATTAAAATTCCAATTCCAGGAATCACACAGTAATCAAATCTAAAATTCTGAACTGACCCCAAACCCCCCTGATACCATCTCTTACGAGCCAGCCGGTGCCTCCAAACACTGATCCAAAAAATCCAAAAAACCTCAACCTGAACACAACCAGCATTTGAGACAAATGCATTTTTATTCAGTCAGTTCATGAAAATAATTGCAATTCAACTCATGGATTGGAAAAGCCCTCACAGAACACTATGGGCACTGTTCAATTCATTAATTTATTTTCGCCGCATTTTCTGAATTGCCTAAACTCAAATGGAATTAACCCAAAGCCTGAAACTAGCTGGCTCTGCTCCAGGAAAAAGGTTTAAGGCTCTGCATGAGGAAAAAAGCTGTCAATCAAATGGAACCCTGCACAGCATCACATCTGTGAAGCCATGACAAAGCAACGGGTTAATGTTCAGTATGTAAAGCCATAATTAAGCAGCAGATTGCCATTTCAGTCTGTAAAGCACAGGTGTCAAACTGTGTGCCATCGAGGGTCAAGAGTATGCAGGTTTTCATTTCAGAAAAGCTCTACACCAGCCAATTTCCCTTATTAGCCTTACTCCTTCTCTGGTTGATTATCCACTATATAGTGAAATTACCTGGTGCAGTGCGTAGCAGAAAAGAAAACCTGCATAGCCTTGGCCCTCGGTGGAACCAGTCTGATACCACTGCTGACAAGCCATAATTAAGCAGCAGGTTGATATTTCAGTCTGTAAGGCCATAATTAAGCAGCAGGTTGATATTTCAGTCTGTAAGGCCATAATTAAGCAGCAGGTTGATATTTCAGTCTGTAAGGCCATAATTAAGCAGCAGGTTGATATTTCAGTCTGTAAGGCCATAATTAAGCAGCAGGTTGATATTTCAGTCTGTAAGGCCATAATTAAGCAGCAGGTTGATATTACAGTCTGTAAAGCCATAATTAAGCAGCAGGTTGATATTTCAGTCTGTAAGGCCATAATTAAGCAGCAGGTTGAGATTTCAATCTGTAAAGCCATAATTAAGCAGCAGGTTGATATTTCAGTCTGTAAAGCCATAATTAAGCAGCAGGTTGATATTTCAGTCTGTAAAGCCATAATTAAGCAGTAGGTTGATATTTCAGTCTGTAAACTCATAATTAGGCAGCAGGTTGATATTACAGTCTGTAAAGCCATAATTAAGCAGCAGGTTGATATTTCAGTCTGTAAACTCATAATTAGGCAGCAGGTTGATATTTCAGTCTGTAAACTCATAATTAGGCAGCAGGTTGATATTTCAGTCTGTAAAGCCATAATTAAGCAGCAGGTTGATATTTCAGTCTGTAAACTCATAATTAAGCAGCAGGTTGATATTTCAGTCTGTAAAGCCATAATTAAGCAGCAGGTTGATATTTCAGTCTGTAAAGCCATAATTAAGCAGCAGGTTGATATTTCAGTCTGTAAGGCCACATTTAGATGGCAGCGGACGCAGGGTTGAGGCAGAGCGTGGCCGATGGACCGTGTCAGCAGCGTAACAAACCCCATTTCCACTCTCCTGCCTCTGAAAACAACCGTAGCGTCTGGCACCCATCAATCAAACGCAGCGAGAGCCTCCTGCGCTGCTCCTCCGGCTCCTGCTCCGCCCCCTCTCCTCCAGCGACGGGGAAACCAGTCCGCCCTGTACCGGAGAGGCTGTATGTACCATGGCCCTCATCCTCTAACCTGCTCCTGGGCTTCTCTCTCTCCCTTTGTTCTATAAAAGACGCACACACACTGACCTCTCTCCCCAAACACCGAATAGTCCATTATACTCTGTCGGACTGGATTAGGCCTCTGTTTTCACACTGCATCAGATTGCTTCGATCAGGAAGCTCTCTCTCCTAGCAGAGACTGGGAATCTCCGTGTGCCGTTTGGAATTTTTTTTATTGGCCTACTAATAAAAGACCCTGCCCCCTTTTTCTTATTTTTAATCTTAATATTAATGTTAATATTAAATAATAAATATTCTTAATATTCTTAAAGATGTTGCCTTTAATCTCAAGGACAATCACTTTCATGATCAACTGGGGCCTATTAAGCAAATGAGGGGCATGGATTTGTAACTACTGAACTGATTTCATTTGATTTTGGGTTATATTAGCCTGTATTGTGATTTCACCTTTTATGTACTTGTATATATATATATACACTTTTTCCTGGTATCCATTTGTTCCATGGAATCAGAAAAAAATGAAATAAAATCAATAAAAATAAATACTATGGTGTTGAATGAATGGCATAATCTGTAAAGGACTGGCTGTCGGTTTGATCGATTGTTCCTCCAGCAGTCGGAGGTATTTTCCTTCATCGTGTCAGGCAGGGAAAAGTCACTGCGCGGCCAGGCAAAATCAGTACTACACTGCCCTCTGCTGGTGGCAAAACAGATTTAGCACTGCCCTGGCTCACCCATTTTGATCCGGCCAGACTGATAAAATCTTGTGTTGGAACCAAGTTTATTCATTACGCCGCTTTGACACCGTATATCTGGAATCAGTTATACCCTTTTCCAACTGGAGAGGTTGAAATCCGGCTAGGTTTTTTTGCACCTTTTGGCAGACCTCAAAGTATGATGTCACAGCCTGCAGATTTTCTCCAGAGAGCGTGGCAGCGCATTAACATGGACTAACAAGGACTTCGGGACAGTTAATCACGCTGTCAGTGAAATGTCACGCATTGTTACTAATGAGCTCGTTAAAAATGGAGATTTTGCAACGAGGAATCATTAGGCCGCACTGCGAGCAATAGCAGACTGCGTCGGTGACAGTTTTACTGACAGGAAAAGCAGATTCCTAAGAAGTGCGATCCAAGACCTTAATGGGTTTTATTCAGTCATGTTAATGTCTGTTGGAACAGATCCTTAAACTTGTATGCCGCAGTAAACATCAGCCAGTATAAAATCTGTAGACTTTCACATTTGAAATTTGAAGTCATTACAAATAACCAAGGATAATAAATCCTCCAGCTTTCCGGTTCAAAAATATCTTACATCAAAAGGAATTTGTATTCTTTTTTTATTTATATATTTGGAATGGTATTTCTTATGGCTTAATAAAAGCTTTAGAAGTTGAAGAGGTGAGTGCACAGTCTTCTAATGTAGCTCTGAGCACTGCAAACTTAAGCAATCTCACCGTCCTGCTGATTCCATAGATACGCACCTCTAGCTGCATTCGACGGGATCACGAATCCCCGCCGCTCTTCAGAAACTTCAGAAAACAAACTCCGTGCCAAAACCTCCCACGGCACCGAGGCTGAATTATTCAGCCAAAACAACTGTATATTACGGCCTGTATTCAAACTTTATTCTGCGTTACGGCCTACGGACGAACATTAACAAGGCATTACTGAACGATCCCAGGCCCCTCCTGAATAAGGAAATCGATGCTCTAATCCGCTGAAATTCACTGCTTAGTAAAGCTGCTCAATTTAATCAGCTCATGCAGAAAATCGCAACGGCATGCAGCGCTAATGAAAATCAACATTGCATCCTACCGAAATCATATGCAGAGCCATATTTGATCCAGGACGCAGGCAATGTCAATTCTCTGGCCAAATTAATTAAAGGCACCCTCTAGCCCCAGTATTAATTTCCAAGTTATTTTCCACTATCTGCAGTACGTTCTTGGCTGAATACAGACAGATCGAAGAGGACCGACTGAATGGACTTTAGGCACAGAGACACCAAGTGCAGAATTTGAATATTTTCATAATGCATAAAGAGGAAATTAAGTAAGTGTCCAGCACATACATAAGCCAATCCTATACAGATCTCTAAATCTTTAAAAAATCCTTTAAAAATAAAAAAAATAAATAATAAAAAACCACACACACCCAGAGTGCATAAATTTACACCCTTACACCAAAAACACAATTCAGCAGAAGTGAGCAGGGAGAGTATGTGTTCCAACCGCACCATAAACATTAGATTTAACTTTCCCTCCAGCGTCACTTCCCAAACTTCTGCTTGGACATCCAGAGCGGAGAAATGTGCTTAGATATATGCTCAGCAAATTCAGTGAATTGCAAATGACCCGGATAGTACATCCCGTTCACCCAATTCATTATATCTGTCAATCCACAAACTGTGCCATCCGCACAGAACCGAGCCAAACATGCAAAGTGTAGCATTAGTGGCACCACTGCCACCTACTGTCCAGACCGATATACTGCAAGACCACAGTAACGAAAGGCAATTCCTTACCTACCCACTCTGAGGCCAATGATAAAGCCAAAACCCCACTGCCAATCAGAAGAGGGGCAACATGAATGAATTTACACGCCTGGCCGGCCTAACCTAACCTAACCAAACGAACCAAGGCCAATGAAAGTCACAACTACATCGTGTGCTAACCAGAGGACAGCACCAGATTATAACCAGAGGAAATATTCCAGCAAGTCTCTTCTAGAAACCAGAACTGGACTTAATAGTTCATATTTTTGGAAGACACTAGTTTCCTGAAATGTCCCAGGGTGGAGGCTACTATTAACTTCAGTTTTGGTTCTAATTTTGACATTTTACTTTCATGGGGGGTCAATATTGAGACTGAAGAGCATCAGCTCTGAACTTAAATTTGATATGCAATGCGGAGCAGTGCAGTCCTCCCCCCACCCACCAAAATTCAGGGACCCTCTCCATTTTTTTTCTTTTTTGGTTAACGGTTGCTTTGAGCCTCGTTTGTTGATTCTGCGTTAGTTTAAACTTTTGTCGGGCAAATCTAAAATTTAAATAGTCACAAAAACAGCGGCCGCTTGTAAAATTGATTAACCTGACCGCACAGACACAAATCTTAAATACAAAAGCAGGCCAAGATCATTAGGCTGGTGTTCCGCCAACTTTCACAGAGAACACAACGGAACTAAATCAAGCAGTCGACACGCCCAAAATAAGATCCAAGCAGTTTCTACAATGCACACAATCTTTTATTTTTTTTTCCCGCCCCCACAGGTGAAATTCATAACATACCAAACACTGGCCATACAGAGATCAGAAGTCACTCCTGATAAAAAAAAAACAAAAACAAACGAATCCGGAAGCTATGAACCAAACCTGTTTATTTTAAATAGCAGTTAAGGCTAATGCAGCGAAAAGGCCCATTCATCGCAGAGCGCGACATGCCCCGCCCACGAGCCGCCCGATTGGTGCGATCAGGTGACCCCGTTCAGGCCTCCCGAGCCCTGAGAGCCGGGAAGTCCTCTGGGTCGTCGGGGTTGGGTGCAGGAGCCGGAGGTGGAGCCGGGGCTGGAGGCGGGGCCTGGAACGGTGAAAAACGCAGAAAGGCTCAGGCTCTCCAAACGCACGGCCCGTCTAGGGCTTTAACCACCAGAGGTGGAAAGTCCAGGGGCCAGAAAGCAAAAGTCCTGCCGGGTGTTTCTCCCAACCGTGAACTCAGCCAGCTGCTTTCACCAATTAGGTCTACCTCCTGGCAGAAGAATTGTGGCAAATTTAGCAAATCCCGGTGGTTGGAACAAAATAGTGGGGAGGACTTTTGTTTTTGAACCTGGATTTCTGTTGAACGTGTTCCGTGGGACTGAGGAACCGCAGCACAGAGTCTGCATGCTGCAGCACAGACACTTATCGCATCAGATACCGCATCACATACACCTACCCCAGCGCAGCTACTGCAGTACAGACAATGCAGCACAGGCACCGCATGGCACAGGCACCACAGCACAGGCACTTACCACATCAGACGGCGGCTGAGGTTCAGTCTCAGGGGCGGGGAAGGGGGCTCCCCTGCCGCGCCCGCCTCGGCCCCCTCTGCCCCCCCGCATCGGGCGCTTCAAGTGGCCGAAGTTGATCTCCATGCGGGAGGTGATGTCGTTGGCAGGTCGACGGAAGAAGTGACTGTCCTCCTCCTCCTCCGGTCCGTCACTCACGTCCTGGAGAGACGGAGACCAGGAAGCACTTAGGCACAGAAATCTGCTACTCACACACGCACACCCACCCACACACCCGGCCCTGGAGCGACAGAGTCTGGGAAACCCTTACACACGGAGATGTGCTTCACACTCACACACTCACACACTGTCCTGGAGAGCCACAGGGTCCGCCGGCTTTTGTTTTCCACCTTAAACATCAGCACCAAAAAAAAGAACCAAGTAACCAGGTGGACTGAGTTAATCGGTTTGAGCTGTTGATTCGTTAAGTGCAGAGTAACCACCAGCAGACCCTGTCCCTCTCCTGGACCAAGGTTAGAGTACCACTGCTTTAACAGGTGAGCGAGACAGCGAGGGTCCTGTTGCAGCGCCCGGCCAGTAGGGGGCGATGTCGAGCAGGCCCTGACTGACCTCCAGGTGTCTGGACTGGTGGATGACCACGGCCTTGGAGAGCACGCTGGTGTCTGCCCGGCGCAGGTTCAGCTCCATCTTGGGCCTGTTCTGCTCCTGCAGGGCCTTCCACTCGTCCAGGGACATCTCCACCTTCCCAGCAGCCTCCGCGTCCGCTTCGGTCACTCTGCACGAACCAGGGCGAGTCCCACATAGCAGTGCCCATCACCGGAACCCCAACACGATCCCCTGTGTCCCTATACCATCACTGGGAATCATGTCGGGTTCCAGTGTCCCTAGACCATCACTGGAGCCCCAACATGATTCCCAGGGCACCCATAAAATTCCCAGACTTCCCCCCACAGTCCACCCTCCCAAGACCAAGCACTGTCTACAGGGGTCAGCCCAGACTCACCTGAGCTCTCCATCCACCTCGGCAACCTCCTGCGCTCCCTCTGCGTCTCCTCCACCCTCATTAGTAATCGCATCCATCACGGCACTGAAAACGCACACCCCCTCCGTCAGTACCATCCCCACCTTCTATACAAACACCACCCCCATCAGTACCATCCCCACCTTCTATACAAACACCACCCCCATCAGTACCATCCCCACCTTCTATACAAACACCACCCCCATCAGTACCATCCCCACCTTCTATACAAACACCACCACCATCAGTACCATCCCCCTCCATCAGTACTAACCCCACCTTCTATACAAACACCACCACCATCAGTACCATCCCCCTCCGTCAGTACTAACCCCACCTTCTATACAAACACCACCCCCATTAGTACTATCCCCCCCCCATCAGTACCATCCCCACCTTCTATACAAACACCACCCCCATCAGTACCATCCCCCTCCGTCAGTACTATCCCCACCTTCTATACAAACACCACCCCCATCAGTACTATCCCCCCTATCAGTACCATCCCCACCTTCTATACAAACACCACCTATACCATGCCACTGAAAAAACACACTCCCTCTGTCAGTACCATCCCTACCTTCCATACAAACACCCCCTACGTCAGTACCGTCCCCATCTTCTATACATACACCACAATCACGGCACTAAAAACACATCTCCTCCTCCACCCTCTCCTCCTCAGCCGTACCCACCTCATTTGGTCCTTCACAGAGCCCCAGTTATGAGGCCCGTTTCCTCCCCTCTTCTCCTCCGGCCGGACCCCCCTTAAACACATCCAAACGTGTACGTTAGACCCGCACACACTCATACACCCACACCGGCCTCGCATCCAAACGCGTACGCAAGACCCGTACACAAATGCACAGCCACACACACCTCACAACCAAACGCATACATTAGACCCACACACAAATGCACACTGACACACACCTCACAGCCAAACATGAACGTTTGACCAGCAAACACACAGACATATACACGCACAGCCAAAAGCGTACATTCGACTGGCACATAAACATACGTACATAAACAGGCACGCACACACCTCACAGCCAAACGTGTAGGTGTGACCCCCACACAAGCGGAAATCCACATTCTTGCACACCTCACACACACGTGCATCTCATTCACAGCCGAGAAGCTGATCTCAGGGTGGACGCACTGGATTGTGCTAAAAATTCACACCATTGCATTACATGCACATGCAGCCATTCATGTCTGTGGTAGCAACACAGCAAATCTACTTTTCATAAGCTTCGAATCAAACTTCAATCTAGGAGGAAAATAAGCTACGATTGTGGTACTGTAATACAACTCCAACGAAGCATTTCAAAAACATTTCACACAGACAGACAAAAACTCTGCAATTAACTGACAGCTTCAGGCAAGGAAACCACAGATGGCTGCGTCTGCAGTCTATGAACATAAAGTTTAAGGAACACCTTACAGACAAGCCAAATTGCTTGATTGACAAAGAACACAGACACACACTTTAAAATGGCAAGTACAATGACAAGTTATGAAAAGCATGAATGCAAATCTACACAGACATTTTGTACTAAACAGGAGCAAAGTTGTCAAACAACTATGTCACAAGCAATTTAACTTCTAGGAGCAGCACATTACAGAGCAGAGCATTACACACAGGTTCTAGGCATTACGGCCTGCAGATATTGTTTTTTCATTTTTGGGTAGAAATCTCTTGAGGGTCCGTAAAGTACGTACGTTTTCACACTTCCGCTGTGGCGGTCGAACTCTCGCTTGCGCCTCTGGTCTGCGGCCTCCGCACCCCGGGGATGCCCCCCGCCTCGGCCCCCCCGCCCGCGCGCTCCACCCCGCCCTCCTCGGGCCCCAGGGTCTGCCTGCTCCTGTGGCCTGCGGGCGTAAAAAAAAAACACAAAAACAACTTTAACCCACATTTACAATGCACTGTAGATGCTATGGTGCGAATGCTAGTGCAAAGGCTAGTGTAATGGCTAGTGTAAAGGTTAGTGTAATGGGTAGTGTAATTGCAAAATGGCTTCAGTAAAACATCCACACGTATAAGAATAATGCATGTAAAAAATGTGACCTGTCAGCCGCCAAGATAGCGTATGGTAAATGATAGCACGTGCAAAATTAAAAAATGCAAAGCAAACACAACCCATTTTAATGCCAAGCCACATGTTAGCCAATGGCAATCAAGCAAACGACACCAAGTGTGAATCAATGGCTCTCCAAAAAAATAACACATTCACTCCTTCCAACAGACTCACATACCCCCCACACCTCTCAACACGGGGTTCCAGCACATTCCGCTTAGCAAGGAATCTAGTCGTAATTCACTCACGAGCTTGTCACAGTGAATCCAACAGGCTCGTTTTTTTCCAGTGACCGTGAGGCATTTCTGCCGCTACATTACGAAACACTAACGCAATTCAATTTCTGGACTGAATAAATCACAGAAAAAGCAATTTCTTTTACAATTTCTGAAAGAATTAATTAATATATAAATAAAAGAAATTACCGTTTTAATATAGGCCGTTCTACAAAAATGTAATAGAAAAAAATGCACGTGGTGGCACAAAAACAAGCTCTCAATGTTAGAGGTATTTTAGCATAGCAATTAGGGAACTGGGCTTGAAGGTTAAGTTCTGCAGCGGGGCACTGCCGTTGCGTCCTGGAGCAACGTATCCAACCTAAATTACTTCAGTGAACATCCACCTATATACATGAATTGTGTAATATTTATTGTATTCATTGTATGTAACATTTATTATTTATTTACAACGTGATTTATTGTCTACATAAATCGCTCCGGAATAAATTCAGATGTGTCCTACAGAGTTTATATGAGATACCTCTAATCACCGTGTATTCATGAATATCAGCATCAATTGTTTTTTGTGGTACAGGTAAACCTTATGTAGAATATGACCTTTACCATGTACCATTTCTCAAAGTATTGTGTGCATGTGACCGTACCGGCTCAGTCAGTCCAATTAGTGTCACCTAGTTATGAATCAGGCCGAGAAAGAGCAGCTAACAGTTCATTTCGGTGAGAACCACTAACATTACAATCTGCATCAATCGGAGACGTGTGCAACAGTAATACAACGTTTAATTATACAGGGGATAAAACTGTGGAATATTCTAGAACCTACTTCACAATAGAGTATTCCAGAGGAGCATCCATCTCGTTGTACCGTCGCTCCCTGAACACCACGCGCTTCTCCCCGCGGTCCTGGCTTGGGGCCAGTCCCACGCGAAGCGGGGCCTTCTGACCTGCACGAGAAAGCAGGGTTAACGAGCCCAACCTGACTGCGAGCCACTTCTGTCACTTCGGCTGCACAACGTTGATGGAGTACAAGATCTTTTTTTTTTTTTTTTTTTCTGGCTCTATAGAAGATATGTAAAAAATGTTAAGCGCACCAAAGAGGTGATCTTTTCGGTGCACATTCAAGTTGCCTGGCTTTTCATTGAGGTATCACGATTACAACAGGGCCTTGAGTCTGAAATTTTCAATTAAGCGTTGCGAATTCGGGGACTGCAGTGATTTCCTAGCTGGTGGGACCCATGTGCGTTTAACCTTAGCAGTGGGATGTTTTGTAATCGATAAGATACGCTTTGAAGTAATTTCAGTGGAGAAATGCTCACAGTTTGGTGAATAATTCGGTTTTAATGAACATGGTCTCATGTAAATATGACGAGACCTTTTTGTAATAGCAAGTTCAAAAAACCAAATGTGCACACGTCGATTTGCGCGAGTCAGCTGTGCGAGTCAGCCCCCTCCAAAAAAAAATACAGACTTTAGTCATTTCGAGCGCGCACAGGCACGACCCATTTCAAAGTAATGCTCATTAAATCGGGTGGGACTCGCAGCAGGTAAAGTGACGTAATAGCATTTGTTTTCAATAAAACATACATTTCATAACTTGCCTGGTGGAGTTGGCTAGCCCATACTAAGCACCACTCAGAACACGTGCCAAGACACACCTCCTTTTCAACTGAAGAAAACGCTCAACTCAGTCCTGAATAGACGCTTAAAAGTAAGCTCGTTTAATTTTACCTAGTGCGTGTCCACCAATATACGCACCTGCATCGCCACCCCCGCTTAGAGGAACCTTCCTCTCCTTTTGAGATTCTTTTTTTCCTGGTTTCCCCGGGTCAGCTTTCTTCTGCTCTTCTTTTTTCTTCTTCTTCTGCTTCTCAGCCTGGGCCTCGCGAAGGATGTCGAACGGGTCAGCCTCGTCGTCCAGAAGCCGGTCGAAACGGTTCGTCACGGCGCACCCGAAACCGGTGTCTGGCATAGTGCTGAGATCGTCAATCACCCCCATCACGTTAGACAGACAGACAGAAGTCAAAAGACGGCTCTACTGCAGGTCTAAAACGCCGCACAGAACCCGAACGCTGTTTCAGGTGCTGGGACGTTGATGCAGACCAGTTGAATCGTAATGATTTAACTTCCCGCAGGTGCGGTAGCTCCTCCTGGCCGTGACGCGTTAAAAGCCTGCGGTAGGATAATAGGTAGAACAGGTAGGTAGCCGACCCCGCCCCTAATCTGTTCGATCATTTGCTTCCTGCATCCAAGAGATTTGCAAGTACGTGATATTACTTGTGTGCCCGTATCATGCCAGTTATACGGATAGAAGTTTGACATTTTAAAAGGTTTTTTGCTGGCTTTCCTTGTTAACAGAACCTGGATGGCCGTGTAATTAATTTTGAGGCGACATTGAGTTGGCATTATTAGGATACAATATGTAGGTGTTTGAACTTTAGCAAGAGGAAAGTCAAAATGCACAGGAAAACTAAGGTAATGCAAAGGAAATTATTATTATTAGTTTTTTTATCTATAACAATACATACATACATATATACATGCATGCATTCTTTGTCAGTAAAGCAGGCCACTGTAGTTGATGACAAAAGAATACTTTCGATTGTGAAGAAAAACCCCTTTTCAACTGTCAAACAGATCAGCAACACTCTCCAGGATGTAGGCATAGATGTGTCAAAGCCTACCATAAAGAGAAGACCACTCCAGCATAACCTCAGAGGGTTCACTGCAAGATGCAGACCACTGGTAAACCTCAAGATCAGAATGGCCAGGTTAAAGTTAGCAAAAAAAAGTACATGAAAAAACTGCTGTCAAGTTCTGGAAGTCTAATGGACAGATGCAATGAGTATTAACCTACACCAAAGTGATGGAAAGTGTGGAGATGGAAAGGAACTGCTCATCAAAGCCAGGGTACCAAAGTCTCACACTTTTGGTGTGAGATACACACTTTCAGGCTCTGTCTCACACGCTACCCAAAAACATCTCACACCAAATGAAATTTGAGCAACGGAAAACAAAAAAGCTGGACTGACTACCTGTCTTTCTGTCAAGGTTAGGGATTTTGAGCAACACTTCGTAATGTCATCACTTTTAGACAAAATAGCATTTATAATCTCCTGTTAGTGATGGAAGATTATCAGCTGATATTCCACATTATTAGGGTTATCTCATGGTCAATTATGGATGGAAAAGTATATGATTAAGGAACGCTAATCTGTTTCTCCATTATGCAAACAACAGATTTTGTTTATTCGATGACAACAACTGAATTTTAATCCTTTACGGTGTTAGATCTCAAACATATGGTTAGAATGTTCTTAACTGGACATTCTAATGCTGATGTAACAATCACTACTGGTAATTGAAAGCAATGGAGTTCTAGAACACTGACTTAGAATTTCGAAGAAAAAAAAACATACCAAAAAACCTACTCTTTAAGGGGTTAATCATCTCTTCAAAAGCCACACCCTCAGCCTCGACTGGCTGGCAAGCGTAATGGGATATCAGGATCAATCAGTGTGGAGAAGATTGCTCAGTTATAGGGCATCTAAGCCATTAGAGTGGATTGTGTTCAGAGGGGACCAGCAGGCCTGTCTGATATAAAATCCTGCTGGAGGGTGTAATTGAGACAGTATGGGCCTGTCGCCGTTCTGTGAGGGCAGAGGACTCAAGTCTGATCATACCATCAGAGGCAGGTAATTGTACAGTTTATGGCTTCTTACTGCTGTGTTTGCCCTTGCCATTTATAACCACTAGAGGTCAGTATACTCCTTTTGTAGCAATGATGAGTTTTGTCTGGCTTTTTCCACTGATGATTCCTGGGTGGATGCATTGATTATCATTTGAGTTTATGAGAGTCCTGGGTGGGTGTATTGTCTCCCGGGTGTGAATGGGTCCAGACTCCTGTTCCTGCTGAACTGAGCCAGTGTTCCAGTAAAACTGCTGTCAGATCAGTAGGCACGGGAGATCTGGTCCGGGGCTGATCTGAACCAATCCGGTTTGCACCATGTGACCAGCGCAGTGACACGTCCAGTTCACCATCACAAGACTAACACTGACACACATAACACAAACACTGACCCACACAACACAAACACTGACCCACACAATACAAACACTGACCCTCACAACACAAACATTGACACACAAAGCACACATACTGAGCCACACAACACAAATACTGACCTACACAACACAAAACACTGACCAATGCTGCACAATTACTGACCCACACAGCACAAACACTGACCCACACAACACAAACACTGACCCATATAGCACAAACACTGACCCACATAGCACAAACACTGACCCACATAGCACAAACACTGACCCACACAA
Organism: Anguilla anguilla; assembly: GCF_013347855.1. NCBI lineage: Eukaryota > Metazoa > Chordata > Actinopteri > Anguilliformes > Anguillidae > Anguilla > Anguilla anguilla. The sequence goes on from NC_049214.1 coordinate 26,282,839, forward strand.
CATAAACACTGACCCACACAACATAAACACTGACCCACACAACACAAACACTGACATACAACACAAATACTGACGCAGTGTACAAGCAGAACAGAGTCATCATCTGTTACGAAAGCTGTACACGGCTCTCTGTCTCCCCCTGTCTCTCTTCTTCCGTTTTGTCCAGTCTCTTTTCAAGCGCAGGACTTAGCCACTGTGAACACAGAGAGAGGCCATGATTGTTCACCAATCAGCGAAGCCCTGCACCTGCTCATTCACGAGCCTGCTCTCTCCTCCATTTCCCCAGAAGAAGACCGCGGCTAGCGGCGCCAGTGGCTGTGTGGTAATCCCTGGCAATGTGATTTTAACCAGAATTCACAAATCACCGTGCCAGGAACCCGCACGACCCCAGCAACGACCTCCGGCAGCACAGGGGACGCCGCGGCGAGGTCGGACAGCCCAGAGGTCACCATATGAATCGGGTGCGCACAGTGCGCGCAGTTCAAAAAGAGCCCCGTCACGTTTTTACCTTTCACTTCCTCGTTTTCCCTTTGTTTCCTTCGGTTTAGAAGCGAGCGACCCATGAAACAGTTCTCTCCTCTCACCGCGGAGAAAGACCCGAGTCGTCTGCATATAATCTCACGTAGCGATGCTACGTTAGCGCCTGGGAAATTTGTGCCGGAAATTCGTGAGTTCCGGCGATGCCCGTCCGTACTGGTAGCTTTTTGCCATACAGGGACAGGTATGACGTTACCCCCTATTGGCACTAAGTTCCTCAGTGGCAATGCATTGGGTACATGGGTCTGACTCTGACCCCCACCCCCCCACCGTTTGTCCCTTTTTCTTGTTAAAATGCCTGCCTTCACATTCCCTGAAATCAATGGATTTTTTTCCTAAAATGGTAAAGAAATATTCAAAGTGGCCTGTCCACTCGACTATATTTATCGACGTTAGTAAATGGGGGAACTATTTCACTGGCGTAGAGGAATGACAGAAATGAAGGTACTTTCCAGAAAGTGGGCCGCAGAATTTAAACAGCAGCAGGCCCCAGCAGAACTAAAATAATCGGACCTGTAAAAACTGAACAGTATACAAAGAAGTGCTGTCCTTACAAGCAGCGGGTCCCGTGAATTTGAGGGGTTAAAGGTCAATTCTTAGTGATTAATTAATTAAATGATGACATTTATTCTCTCTCTCTCTCTCTCTCAGTCTCTCACTCTCTCTTCTTCTCACTAAGCAACACATTTATAGATTCATTTAAATTCAGATGAATAATGTTCCAACAAAAATCTGTGACTAATATTAACAATTAATTGTAATTGAAATTAATTTGAATTGTATTCTTCCATCACACCAGTGAGTGTTCCAGTGTATCTGGTGGTACAGTATTGAGTAACCAATTTACAAGCATTGACTGCAAAAAATGGTCCAAAACAAAGTAGCATAAATGATTTTATGTTTTAATGTTAAAGCTGTGCCATGCACGTTTTTGATGGTTTATCATACATTGTGCGCAGGTGTAAAATCCAGTATGGTGGACTTCATGGGCCCCTGAGACAAACTGATCTTTATGAGGAATCAGTACTGTGCAAAAGTCTTAGGCACCTGTAAAAAAAATGCTATACAGCTAAGATGCTTTCAAAAATAATGAAATGAAAGGTTACAAATATCGAAAAAATAATATAAAGAGCAGTAAATAGTTAAAAACTAAATAAAATCAATGTTTGGTGTGACCACCCTTCGCCTTTAAAACTACATCAATCAATACTACATCTGTTACTTAAAATATTACTTTATTTAACAAAATACAAAAATGTATCTGTAAAATTTCATTTTTTAGAAAATTCATGTTTGGAAATCTCAAATTTTCTCTTTTCTACTGACACACTAATGCAGAAAACAAAAAATAAACATCTAAGACCAAATATACACTATATATTATATTTAAAAATCTAGGGTGCCTAAGACTTTTTCACAGTACTATACATAATCTCATTGGCTGATCAGTACGGCTGACATCACCCAGGAGAAGAACCAATCACATGCTTTCTTGAGGACTCTCTCGACCTGGCCCTCTCTCAAGCTCTCTCTTCATTGGCCGTTCCTCACTCTTTCAATCTCTCAATGCTCTCCCGCTCTCACCCTCTTTCACTCTCTTACTTCCTGTCTTTCACTTTTTCTCACTCTCTCAGGTGACCTTGCTCATGTGACCTGATGATCACACGACTACAGCTTCCGCACCATTATGGACACATGGAGAGAAGAGCGTTGTCACCTTGTGGAGCAAAATTACTGTGTAATGCACTAAAATTCTCTACTGTCACAAGTAAGCGTGCATATGCCCCTAAAATTTATGAGTTGAAATTGATATGACAAGCAAGGGCACATTTACTGTATGTCACATGAATGTGATTACACATATACAACTACAGCACAGAACCTTTATCAAAGTAAATCTCACTAATCAGAAACAGGCTGAACTTCTGAAGGAGTAAAAATGGCACTCACCTCAACTCTGACCTCCTTTTTATCAGGGGGGAAAAAGAGGGAAAAATAGAGCAGAGAGAGCCATTTCTCCAACTTGCGTATCTCCAAGTCCAGCAGATGAGAAGAAGACTCTCCATGTGAAATCCAGCAGCATCACAACCCACAGTCCACGACCTCCCTTTGCCCCCACATATATCACAAATACCAGAGGAAGAGGGAGAGACAGAGAGCAAGATACAGAGAGACAGGGAGAGAGAGAAAGTGAGAGGCAGAGAGAGAAAGAGGAAGAAAAAGAGAGCAAGGGAGGGAGAGAGAGAGAGAAAGAGAGAGAGATTTCCTCTGGACAGTAGCAGAAGGTCCATCTAAATTTGAAATTAAACACCCATCTAATCCAGCACAGCCAGAGAGGCGCTACCCACACACTCTCTCTCTTTCTCTGTGTCTCTCTCTCTCTCACACACACACACACTTACACACTATTCATGAATACCCACACACTTATCACAGATTATTCACAAACAAATATGTACACACACACACAAGTACACACTGCCCACTAACACACACGCACGCACTTTTTGTTATTTTTGCACAGCACAGCCAGAGAGGCGCTACCCACACACTCTCTCTATCTCTGTGTCTCACACACACACACTCACACATACACACAACACTCTCTCTGTCTCTCTCTCTCTCTCACACACACACAGGTATTCTCTCTCAAACCCATGCACTCACATGCTTTATCACACACGGATACACAAATCTGACATCTAGAGTGAGGGTGAGTATTGTAAATATAATAATAATAATAATAATAGCTTATTGTGTCAAAGAGGGAATGAGTAATGACACTGAAATTCTTTATTTTTCTATTATGGTACCCACACTTACATGAATAATAAATATCTGGTTGCTGTGAACACAGTAAAAGAACTTCAGTTTCACCTGATTTCAGTTGGAGAAAATTCAATCTCCAATACGAAATTCGTCTCTTATACATTGGAGATTCATGAAAATCTGCATTAAAGACAAACATATTTGCGTATCATCTTTAAAATGAAAAGAGCAGTGGTTGTGGGTAATTTGGCCTAGGAGCAGGATATAAATGGAGAATAAAAATACCCCCAATATGTCTCCCGTATGGCTCCACAGGTTGCAGGAAGAGCGGGGGCTCATATTCTCCCATTTACAAACTGTCAACCGGAGAGATAAACATTGTGCAACCTGAACATACTTCCAGCCAGAACCACCCAATTCGTCAGGCGATTCATTCCTGTAAGATAACCCCGTTCACGGTATTGAGCGCAGACCTTGTTGCTATCGTTTTTTAAATGTAAGCGAGAGGGCGGTGTTTGTCTCTGGAATCTTTAATGGTTTTATCGTGCTTCGGTCTGAGCGAGAGGGTAGGGGTTCGGCCAGAATCACGCAACGCCAGCAAAGAGAGGCTGAGTGTTAGCGGAACTGAGAACGACGAACTGGGCGCAAAAGTAAATGACTAATTATACGAGTTCAGCAAATAAATAAATAAATAAATAAATAAATAAATAAATAAATAAATAGGCGTGGCTCTGTCCGTAGCTCCTTTCCGTTCCGACCTGGCGTCTAACCGCGCCCTGGAGCTACTCGCCTAAAATCTGTACGAGCAGAGGTCACACCGCAGCCCCCGCCCACGCCGCGGCGCGGAGCGTTTACCCTTCAAACCCCAATTAAAGCCAGCGTGCCTGGGGAGGGGCCGGAGTCCTAGCACGGTCAAAGACCCGGCTCACTCTGAGCTGCACCATGCAATATGCACCGGAGAGGACAGGGTCCCTCGGTCCGCGTGAATTAGGGGAACATTAAACCGAACCTTAAACATAAACAGGATTACTGCAAGTCACACGCCGCTCTCGTGCTCTGAATTATGATCGTGTTAAAGGAGACACCCAGACAAACTTCTCCGGAAGTCTCTGCAGTCTTCCGTAGAGTCCCGAAACTGACCGGATTGGTTGGTGGGTCGTTGACTTCTGATTCCTGACTCACGCCTAAGTGACGTCCGAGCGTTCGGTTCGTCCTCCGCCTCGGGAGAACAGAAACGGCCCGTACCATTAATGGACTTTTCTTTGTGGGAGTTTTGGTGTTTATTGAAGTCCCGCGAATCGTCCGTTAAACTGCATGACTTCAAATGTCTGGCATTTGGGGCCCGCGCTCAGCTCAGACAGAGAGGCTGGGTGGGCGTTCACCGAAGACCGGAGCAAAATGCCAGGCCATTTTAGGGAAGGTCACATGACGCCCAGAAAGTACATCAAGCCTTGAAAAGAAATATCGGAGAGAGGTCAGAGCTATTACTGAATAAGTTACAGCTTCTGGCTACAGCAGAGCACAGCAGTCAGATCCATTTCTAAGCAGGAGACAAATATTTAGCACAGGCAAAGGGTGATGCGTGCACGTTTGTGCAAAAATAACTATATTTTACAATATTTGTCAAAAAAACAAAAATTACAAATACTATTACATGTATGGTCAGTGACACTTTGGTACTTATCCCCACATCCCCACATTTTTTATTGTTTTTTTTTTTTTTTTTTAAGTGTAACTCCAGTGTCAAATAAAGAATTAAAATATGCATGCCCACGTGTCTGTGTGTGTATGAATAGTGTGAGTGTATGTGAGTTGGGTGCCAGTATAGCAGTATATAATTCTCTATAGTAGTATATGGTCCTCTCCGTACTTATGTTACTTTCCACAAATCCGAGCTTCTGGCTGCCTTGCTGCACGATTGTTCATCGGTAAACCCAGCCACTCAGTTCCATAGGGATTAGCCTTTAATCTGGTTTATTAGGAGTGGATTTGGTGCGACAGGGCTGACGGGCAAGTACTCACCTGATTGCCCTGATTCCTCACCTCGCAGAACGCAAAGATCCACTGACAGGTTCAGCTCTACTGAGCTCAGCCAAACAGGAAGTACAAAGCCATCTGCTAATCACTCCACCTGACGGGTTTCTGATGCGTAGCTACCTGCGCAACAAACCTGCCCCAGTGCCCTTCAGAACAGAAAGGACAGTGCCCAGAACCATTAGATAATTAGTTCGGTCCAGTGGAATTAATGACCTGCCGTAAATCTCTCAGAAAAAAAGACATACGCTCAGTCCTACGGATATGCGCACGCACATACACAGGTGTATGCAACCAGGTGCGGCAACACCAGCGTACAAAACACAGCAGCTTTGTCTGTATAAACTACAGAACAAAAAGTAGTTCAATGATGGTAACAATAATTTATCATGGTATCGTTTATCCGCGTCTCACTTTTAGGACACGATCTAACATTTTGTTTTCACGTTAAATCATTGCGGAGCTAAGGTACACATGACTGGTCACATTCTGCCATCTCGTGGACAATGTTAGTATATATTTGTGCAGGCAGGCATTCCACTGTTAAACAATGCAGTTAGCGAGCATCACGTAAGTCAGCGCGAATTGGACGGTACAATAAAACTTCAACAAAAAAACGAATAAAACTGCCATGTTACTCACGCATGCAAAGCACGGTCTATAAGTAATCAACTAAAACTTACAAAATCTAGGCCTGCCGTTTAAAGTATTTATATGAAAATGAGGCCAAGTTACGACAAGCAACATTGGCTATCTTCACTCACACAAATTAAACAAGCTTTATTAAGCAGTGCTCCCCAATATTTGCTAAATTATTTAATATAACTTGGCCGAGTGTTGTTTTTTTCGTCTTACCATTTCAGGAGAATGTGGTCTGAAAGGAATTGTTCAAACATATCATGTGGTCATTAAAAAATATATAATAATAATAATCATAATAATAATAATGTGTAACACAGCTGCTGAATTACAGATTATTTCGACTATAAATGATTGCCATTTCACACTTTCATGTGGGACATACATTTTGAATGACCTCATTCCCTTCAGATGTTAAGATGAAAAAATACTACCCAAGACTCAAAAATCTTTTAAAAATGAAGAGACTTATTTATATATATTTAATACATTTTGGAATGCTGTTTCGTTCCCTACTCAAAATGATGATATCACAATTTTTTTATTTATCCATATGAATGTGTTCACTGGATCCAAACATGACTAATCATCACTCAACATGAAGAGAAAGAATTAATTAAAGCAATAGTTGTGCTACATTAACCAGTACAGGAGAGGAGGTGGTGGGCCATCTGCAACGAGAAACACGCCTCCTGATGTCTCTCCGCCTCCTCCGATTGGCCAGTGCTCACGGGGAAACTCCTCCCCCTGCTTCCTCATGCCTCGACTCCATCCGCAGCCCTCCACAGGTCTCCAGGGAGACGTACCGAGCGACAGGTCGACCATGAGGACTAGTCGCGTGCTGCTGCTCTGTTTTTGGCTGACGGGGGCGTGCCTTGCCCGCGGCGCCAAAGGCCCCGCCCCCTACTCACAGGTGGGGGCGCTCACGGAGGGGCTGCTCCGCCTGCTGTCGGGCGCGGAGGAGAACGGGCGTTTCGTGGAGAGGGAGGGCGGGCGGGCGAACCGGGAGCTGCGCGGGTACGCCCGGGCCCTGGCCCGTCTGAGCGGGCGGGCGGGGCGGGCGGACCGGCTGCGGGCGGGGCTGAGGAGGGAGCTCCAGGCGGGGGAGGCGCGGGAGGAGGGGCTCCGGAGAGGGGCGGAGGCTCTGCTGGGCCTGATGGACCGGGACGCGCTGGAACGCAGGCTGACCCGGGTCCGAGAGGTCGTCCAGGCGATTGAGGCGCCGGGCGCGGTCAGAACCGTGACCCTCAACGTCACTCTTCTGCAGGTTAGTCTGCGTCTATGACCAGGCGCACCGCCACAGACTCTGAGCGCATCTCTGCGTGTGTACATGCATGCGTTTGTGTGTGTCTCTGTGTGCAAGACTGCATCTGTGTGCATGCGTATATTACCTATGGTGTGTGAGTGCATATATTGTGTGCATATTGCAAGTGGGTGTATTGTGTGTGTGTGTGTGTGTTGTGTATAATGTGTGTGAGTGTTTGTCCAGTACGTGTAATGTGTATATGTGCGTACTGCCAGTACATTTTGTGTGTGTGTGTGGTTATGCATGTGCGTGTGCGTGTGCGTGTGCGTGTGTGTGTGTGTGTGTGTGTGTGTTTAGGCTGAGATGGAGGCTCAGGATAGGCGGCTTTCTGATCTGAGCCTAGAGGTGATGATTCAGGATGGACTGGTGGCCCAGCAGGACCAGCGCATTGCAGAGCTACAGGTACAAATACCGCTCACTAGCATTGCAGCGCTACAGGTACACATACCAATCACTAGCATTGCAGCGCTACAAGTACACATACCACTCACTAGCATTGCAGTGCTACAGGTACAAACTCCTCTTTTTAGCATTGCAGAGCTACAGGTACCACCACCTCCCATGAACATTTCAGAGCCATATACCTCCCATTAGGAACATCTAAACACCAGACACAAACTAAAGTTATGAGCATATCTCCTAGTGTTTCCCAAACTACTGATGTCCAGTTACCTGCTCATTACCTTTCACATCAGTGCTGTTGAATTTGGGTTCTGAAGCTGAGGGGTTTTTAATTTTGTCATTGCAGGCATCTGAGACCAGAGAGGAGCTGCAGGGATTTTCATAAAAGCGCCTTCATTGTGAGAAATTCAATTCAGTCACGAGAGCACCCAAGACCACAGCCAACCTGCGTTTCTACCACCAATATCACAGCCAACCTGCGTTTCTACCACCAATATCACAGCCAAGCTGCTTTTCTACCGCCAATATCACAGCCTACCTGCGTTTCTACCACCAATACTACAGCCAACCTGCGTTTCTACCACCAATATCACAGTCAACCTGCGTTTCTACCACCAATATCACAGCCAACCTGCGTTTCTACCACCAATACCACAGCCAACCTGCGTTTCTACCACCAATATCACAGCCAACCTGCATTTCTACCACCAATATTACAGCCTACCTGCGTTTCTACCACCAATACCACAGCCTACCTGCGTTTTTACCACCAATATCACAGCCTACCTGCGTTTCTACCACCAATACCACAGCCAACCTGCGTTTCTACCACCAATATCACAGTCAACCTGCGTTTCTACCACCAATATCACAGCCAACCTGCATTTCTACCACCAATATTACAGCCTACCTGCGTTTCTACCACCAATACCACAGCCTACCTGCGTTTCTACCACCAATATCACAGCCTACCTGTGTTTCTACCACAAATGACAGCCTACCGGCATTTCTAACACCAATAACAACCATACCTGTGTTTCTACCACCAATATCACAGCCTACCTGTGTTTCTACCACCAATATCACAGCCTACCTGAGTTTCGACCATCAATAATACAGCCTAACTGTGTTTCAATTGCCACCATAAGGCTTGTAAATTTTACAGTCAGTTACATCATGGAAAGATTTCTGTGCCAGTTCCCTATCATTATCATCCCTCTCTGATGTATCTGCGAGAGAGCAAACTGCAAGTTCAGCCGCAATTTAATCGCATATTCTATTATTTCAGACGGAGAGTTAGTGCTATAAGACCACAGAGGAGGAACGATTGACCTGTACTGTTGACCGCAGGCCAACTGTTATAAAGGTCACACCAGGGAGACTCCAGAAGAAGAAGGCCAACTCCTGGCAGACCTCAAGGCCTCGAACAGACCACAGGAGTTCTGTCCGACAAAGCATTCCTAAACAAAGCCACAATAACATGAACTATAGCCTACATGCGCACGTACCCGAGCAGAGAGACAGACTGGGAGAGAGCGAGAGACAGAGAGAACGAACCCCCTAATTATCAGCATAATACACAACACACTACACGTAATCATTTTTATTAAAGTGTATAAAATTTAAAATGAACAATGTTAATGATGCTATTGATTTAATAATGGATTTGTGTAATCAGCTAACAAAACGACTTCTTTAATTAATTGTCTTGTGTATCCTTTTTGTCTCGTGAATATGTTCATTTAAAATCTGTTTGTCAGGGTGAATGACCACAAAGAGGATCCTTAACCGTAAAGGTGCAAGCAACTGGATTCAAATTGTGGTTATATTCCCCAGAAGTGACAATTGGTTGTCTTCTTAATATTTTTTTGACCCAATTATAACCATTTAATTGTAATAAATACTATTAGATTATTGTGGCCTGTTCCTCATCGCTAGCTAGGTTAGAGCCATAACCTTACACTGCCAGACAAAATGTAAGAAAGCAACATAAACTAGGCTTTACCATCATATAGTTAAACCTGAAGATCATTCAATGTGTAATAATGTTGTAACACTGAACTACTGTACACTAACATTAGACTCCATAGCAGTCTCAAACTCCGGATATTACACCCAAATAAGGAAACCCATTTCTTGTAGGTCTCTTCATTTTTGTGAAAAGAAAAAAGCGCATTGTTTTCTTCGCATCCAGAGAATAGGGAATGCTTAGGCATTTTCAACTTAACAGCTGGCCTTACCCGCACAAAAGTGTCAAGACCGTCATTTACATATTTCATGTAGATAGAATTTCACTGGAGGTTTTTGTTACATAACTAATACCCAGTTAGCCACGGCCACTGAAAGCCTGGCGTTCGGCCAAGGGGGAAAGCAAGCCAATTTCGACACAGGCTTTTATACATTTATGTTGCAAGAATCCTTTAAAAATATTTCTCAGGCATTTGTCAATGTAAAAAAAAAAGTACTAAAGCAACACAACAGCAAAGAGTTCACAGGTTTCATTGTCCTGGACTTTTAAAGACACCTTTGGCAAAATTCACTCATCTCCCACATTGAGTGGTCTGCTCCACATGTACACTCACATCACTTTTCTGTGTGTGCGTGTGTGCATGCACGAGAGAGAGAGAGAGAGAGAGAGAGAGAGAGAGAGAATTAGGCCAATACCCATTGTTAATTAACATCCAAAAAAGGGCAGTTAAATTTTGGATTCACCTCAAAAACATCGACCCCCACTCGTATCATTACAAGGCCCTGAAATACCAAGAGATGAGCCCAAAGAAGAGTCCCCTCAGTCAGCTAGTCTTGAAGCTTAGTTCATTAACCCCTACTAACACAAAGCAGCCTCAAAACAGCAACATACAAACAATTAGAGTCAACCAAATTATAGCAAAACATAAAGAAAATTACATCACCTATTGGGACACACAAACAAAAACACAAAGCAAATTAGAACGCTATTGGGCCCTAAAAAAAAAAAAGAGAGTACACTGTGGCAGATTACCTGACCACAGTGAAAGATTTAAAAACAAGGAAAATATTGACAAGATATAGACTCAGTGAACACAACCTGGCTATCGAGACAGGTAGACACCGCAGACCTGGCTGCCCAGAGAGGACAGGTTGTGCTCACTTTGTGACATTGAAGAAGTGGAGACAGAGCTTCATTTCCTCACGAAATGTGAGAAATACAGAGAGACAAGGTCACTGTTCTTCCTCAAAATGAAAAAAATCTGCCCACAATTTGAGATGCACTCAGAGACAGAGAAGCTGCCATTCCTTTTGGGAGAAAGAAGGGAATGTGTGGATTTGGCAGCACAATACATTGCCACTTGCCACAAACTGAGGGACAGGGAGTAACATTGACACCAAAAGTAAAATTATTATAGTTCATTGACATTTTGTATGCGTTATCTTCTAGATGTAGAATTTTATTTTTGTTGTCTGGATTTTATATTTTTTTTGTTTGTTGTACTTAAATTGTTATTGCCTGTCTGTTATGTTTGTCACGTGAGTGTATGCTTTGGCAATGTAAGGGTACCCTTACCATGCCAATAAAGCTTATTGAATTGAATTGAATTTAATTGAATTGAATTGAGAGAGAGAGATGTGCATCTGTAAATATGATGATCTGGTGAGGAAGAATTCTTCTAGTGAGTCCCTTATTGTGTCTCTCCTGGAGTAAACAATATGCTTGAGAACATTTCATCTGTCCACCCAAATTCTAACAGGGAGGAAAACAATAACAATTTGAATAGTATCATTGTTCCCAATTGATTTGTACCTAGTTATGTCATTATTTTCAACAAAAAAGGAATTAAATACTTAACGGTAGCAAAACATATTTTCTTCACATTTCCTATGGCAAAACTTCTACAAATGAACGTCTCCCGCGTCGTATGACAGTGCACTATTGCGTTTTCGAGGAATAAATTGAAGGCGACGTGCTCTCGTACAAAATAGTGTAGCTGGAGCTTTTGCGCCCTCTATTGTCCTATAAAGTACAAAATTACATATTTGAACAGTGACCATTTTCCCTTCGTTAATTTAAATTAGACTCTGTCATACAGACTCCTATATTTCATTTACAAAACTCGTCGTAAATAGATATCATTTAAACGCTCGTTTAAACCGGTACCTTGAAGCATATACATCCCAGCCTTTTGCTGAAACCAACCAAATTAATGGTAAGTTTTTTCTTAAACTTAAGCCCTTTAAACCTGAACAGACCACACATATCGTCATTTAAATTGAATTTGAGGTTTTCTTAATATTTGAATTTGGACGGGAACTACTGATAAAATACGAGTAGACAGCAGGAGGCGACACAGTCACGTCTTCCTTTTACAGGGGCTCGGGCGTTTCTTTATACTCTGTATTTCTCAATATGATGGACAGAACCCACTCCACGCGCACAGGTACTGCGTGATTACGCGGAATCCCTGTGTGATTACGCAGCACCCCTAAATGAAGACTATTTTAAAAAATCACAGTGAAAGTTTTCCAGTAAAATGTATGAGAATAAGTGACAGATAAGGGGTTTTTAAAGGAAATAAAAATTTTCAGACATTTCTATGTCGACCAATTGAAGAGTTTTTCGGGGGAATTAATTCAGACATCTGTCATCATTGGTTAAAGGGCAATATCTCAGTCAGCAGAGTGGCAGAGAGGAGATACTATGGATAATGCAGCATTTCATATAGAAGAACAATAATAATTATGAAGTGGCATAATCTGCTTCCACATTGATACCACCTGTACATCTGCGATATGTTGTGCTAATATGACGCGTACGGTGTGCAGGCTTCGCGAGACGCGGCGTCTCTGTTAAAAAGGTCAGCTCGAATACTCCCGGGGGCTATGCGTCCTCTCTCACTTCCACCTCTCACTATTACACTACTCATGTTGAACATTGACGGACTATGTCAGGTTTCTGTCGATATGGGTTTATCTTCCAATGCTCTATTGATCAAGTGAGGGAAGGAAGGGCGCGACGCAACATGTGTCTGTGCTGTGAACGCGCTCGAAGCAAACACTGTACTGTCTTAGAACCAACAACACCTGATTTATCCTTGCAATTTATTGGTACAATAACCATAAACGGACTTCGGGGCAGCGCTAGGGGGTGGCAACTTGTACCCGCACCTGTTAGAGGAAGAGGAAATTCTCAACACTGATGCTGCCGCTCGCTCAGGGAGGGGCGGGGGTGCGGCGCGCTTTTTGGGGGCTCCTGAACACAGTCTTTGCCTCTCTCTCGCCTCTCCAGCATGTATTCCTTGAACAGCATCAAAGTCTGAAAAGAATCACAAATTTTTAATTCAGTAACATATATATTCCACAAGGATGAAAATTCTCACAACGGAAAGGTAAGAAATTCCTGGTGATTAGGCGTTCAAATAAAAAAAGTCTGTATTCGGGACAAATAATATTAATTTGTCAAATAATATTAATCCTAAAACTCAAATTCTTTATTTTAAATTGGCCTATGTTTCTTGCTCTATCGTGATATGTCGCTTGATATTTGGATTGTATTTTCCTCTCCGGTTGAATAAACTTCATGCTCTGTTCTGGGAACACTCTGTTATGATTTATTTTTGGAAGGTCGTTGCGGAAGTCCTTTTCCGGTTGTATGGTCTTGTACCCGGTACTCCACCATCTGGAAGATAACACCGATGTTATATTGAACTTAGGCAAATACGGCTTTCATCTGCTGGCTTTACGGCTTAAAAAAACTTATTCTTTGGCTCATTTTATTTTGAATGGATCGTTGGCGATGTTGCGCGCTATGCGCTTGGCCGGTTTGCACTTTGAATTATGTGTGCTCTTTGCTTTGTTGTCTTATCGCATATGTTTTTTAGCGTCTTTATGGGCGTCACGGGTTTACTTAACCTGTTAAGGTTTATAACTGTTTATTTTGCTGAAAGAAAAATAAATAAAAGAAAATCCTACAAAAGCATTGCATAAAAGGGCGAAAGTGGTCTGTTGACTTGCAGTCCTAGCACACAGCTGAAAGGCTGAACCTCCCTCTGCAATGTTCTGATGATGTACATACATAATATTAATCTTGTATTATGCGTTGACAAAAGAGTGACTTTGTTCGCTTGGATATGGGCATGAATGGAAATTAGCAGTCTGCTGCAGAATTGTATGAGGAACCGAGTGATGTCATTTCCTTAAAGGGGAGGAAGTGTGAGGTTGGTGGCAATGCTTGTGTGGTTACTCCAGTCTATCTGGTGTTTATGCAGGGTCTTCTTTTTCTGCTACCCAGCATCTAGAAGTTCAAGTTTCAATTTCTTCACCTTACATCCTGTCCTTTATTCCTTCTGAACACATCACAAGGAAGCATGTTTATGATAAGGAAATCTTAGGAGACGTTTGTTCATTTTATTATACATTTGTGTTACTTTTTGTAGTGTGTAGGCCTATACATAGTGATTTTTGCCATATGTATATAAGTATAAGTATCCATATCCATATCACATTCACACATTGTGTGTGTGTGTTTTGTATGTTGGTGGATGGGAACAGTAATTCTCTGGTGACATTTTTATCTCTTTTAATTGGGATAAAAACACACGCACACGCACACACACACACACACACACACACATATTTCCTGCCCCTCGGTCTGTTTGTAGGGTACCCATGGTTTTGTATGTGAAAACACTGATTTTACAAATGAATTATATGTGGATTAATATGGTGCGTTTTTGTTTCTGATTACAAACCTCGTGCAGTTGTCTCAATATGCATGCTCTGGTCTGTGCTTCTGTTTTTTTTTGTCACCATTTCTGTGGCTGTTGGTGTTGTTTGGTCGTTTTTTTTATCATATCTGTGATCTTTATTTTATTTAATTTTTTTTAATCCACAGTATTTCAACATCTTGGCTTCCTTTGATAAGAGGGTGAGGGTTTCTGGAACAGGGCCAGCGGTAGGTCTGAAGGGAAAGACCACCCTCCGTACGGCTCATAATTAGCAGGGCTGTGTGGAATTACTCTCAGAGAATGAACGAGAAACACAAGACCCGCGGACAAGCCGCTTAAAGCCAAGAAAGATCCTTAGTCATTATGAAAGAGTGCACTTTAGCACATGAGCGTGACTTTATATTGCCACGTTGAGCCCACCCCAATCCGCAAGGCCAAAGTCAGAGTTTCCTTTTAAAGCTCGTTTGCTCTGTTTGATGTGACTGCATATTAAATGGCACCAAGCATTGTGCATATTTGGCTTCAGACATTGTGCCTCTCCCGCCAAGTTGCTCGTAAAAAAGAATATTTGCCATTCGATGGCTCAATAAGATTCCATGAAGTAAAATGGAAACATTATGAACAGCGGGGATTTATTGAATTCCATAGTAACCTGTCATTTACCTGAGAGCGTTATGCTAATGAAACCCACTTCAGTAGGGGAAAGCGAGCGACCGATGTTCCCTCTTCTCTGAAATGATTTTAATGATGCAGAAGTTCCTGACCAACAGGAAGTCTCTTTTGTCAAAATAATCCAACTGTTTATCTCCGCGGGTCGATATTGCATTAGTTACTCACACCTTGTTGAAGATAAACCCAAACCAGCTTCTGTTTACCGAGGAAACTATTTTCTTCCGTGAGACTGCAGAGGCTGAAAAATATGTAGTGTTTACATTTCTGTACATTAAAAAATATATTAACATTGCTGGAATGTTGACGGGCAGCTATGATGTAACAGAACTTGCAGGCCTGAAACAGTTCCTCTCAGTAATTCCGGGCTTTGAAATGGTTACTCAGTCTACAGTACACGGTAGTAAGCTGTCAAACGTGTTATTTTCCACTGTAAACGAGTTCAAGCAATTTTTTTTGTTGTTGTTGTCGTTGTGGCTTAGAACAAGTTGCCCATACAAGCATTTCCTGGAAAGCCTCTTAAATGTGAAATGATAAGCTCGCCCATAAACACCCCACAAAATGACACACACTGCTCAAAACCACGCAGTGCACACAAACCACACAAAGCTAAACATATTTGTACATAAGATTTTCTTACGTGTTGAAGTGTGGGCCTGGTATTAGCTTGTTCGATGTTCGGTCTGTACTGTACACTGAATCATATTTATGAAAGGCACAAAGATACTTCAGGTATTTCACAAATTAACAGATTTAGGGATGGTGAGTATAGCTTTACTGTTCATCTGTCACTGTTGTACTTGGTGTGTGTGTGTGTGTGTGTGCGTGTGTGTGTATGTGTGCGCATGCATATGCATGCATGTGTGTGTGTGCGTGTGTGCATGTGTGTGCGTGTATGCGTGTGTGTATGCATCTGTGCATGCATGTGCGTGTGTGTGTGTGTGTTACGTGTTCTGTGTGTTGGTGGGTGGGAACAGTAATTCTCCAGTGGAATGTTTATCCTTCTTAATTGGGATAAAGGTTTGAGTTGAGTGTCGTGGCCAGCAGTGCAGTGTTTCATAGACCCTGTTTCCTCTGTCCGGGCTCCCACACACTGACTGACTGGGCCAGGGGGGTACGCGTCTGTTCACTCTGCGTTCTGTCTAGAGGAGCGTAGGCACTGCATGCTGGGAAGTGTGGGAACGGCTTGGGAAATATTCTCCACTAAAGAGTCCTGCGTTGTCTTCTCAGGTAAAACTGTGTGCGTAATCTATGCAAAATAAATGGCTCCTTGTTCGTTGTTGCCGTGACGCAGGGAATTTGCTTTTATAACCATTACGGAGTTTCTGTAGCATTATATTACAGTGAGGTGGCAGAGGGTGAAGTGTTTCTCTGCTACTGAAGCTCATATGCGGGAATTCATCAGGACATTGCGTGGCATCTGAGGTGAAAGGCTGTTTGGTGTAAACACTACAGTCACTGTCCTGGTGTCCTGGTACCAAGCCCATGTTACGAGCTTCTTCAGGGTTTGAATATTAACCCACTGGTTGGCTGTATGTTGATGGCTGTTCTGTTGCTGCTGGTGTTTGAATGTGTCTCAGTTGAGTTGCTGCCGGTTGCTCTGTTGTGGTGAAGCGAGAAATAGGCAGGAGGTGGTGGAGGGGATAGGTGAATGGGATAAGGAGCAGGGCTGAGGGAGATGGACAGTCACCTCATAATTAGCAGCTAGCGTCTTTACTTTCAGCACCAAGCCTTTACTTTCACCAGCTGTCCTTACATTCTCAGCACCTTCCATTGAAAAAGAACCACTTTGAATAGCCATCCGCTGCAAATGTCTGCTGCAACTAATGTAGCTGCAGCCCTGGTCTAACATGACCAAACAGCTTATTTATCTGAGTGGTATGGACATGCATGGGAAAACTGATGTTCAGGAGGTCTGTTTTCAGTCTTTAATGTGGATCCAGTTATCAGCCCCAGGTGGAAATATGGGACTTTATTCCCACTACAGTATATATAGTATAGGGGCTAATGGCTAATGGTATTTTTCATTGCACTGGTGTCTGCTCTGTGTGGAAATTTTCACTGCTGTGAGTGAGTGCCCTGGTGGTTGTGAAATATCTATAATGGGTCGTTGAGTTCTTCAGATGGAAATCTGAGGATTGTTGCTGTAATAAGCATAATCATCTTTGGGCATTTTAGTGCCAGTCTTCTGATTGGCTGTAATGTGGGGGCTGAGTGGAGACGTAGTTATGTAACATGCACAGGCACACACACACACACACACACACACGTGCACACGCACTCACATACACGAACACACACGCACACACACACACACACAATGACGTATACTGTTTTTTCACTTGCATATCTACCACTGAAACCATGTATTGTTTTCCCCACAGATCTTCAGACTCCAGGATCAGGATAGCGATGCAGAGGCCTTAAACCTCCAATCATAAAAGATGCCTCAAACCAGCATGCGGCAAAGCTTTAAACCAGGATACAGCAAAGCTTTAAACCAGCGCACAGCGAAGCCTTAAACCAGCACACAGCAAACCTTAAACCAACAGAGTGAAGCTTAAACCAGCAAACACTGAAGCTTAAACTAGCATGTAGTGAAGCCTTAAACCAGTGAACATAGCACATCTGCCCTGACATCTTCAATCCTGAGCTCCAGCCCCACATTCACAATAAGGACGCCTCCAGGTCAAATACAGCACGCTGGTAAGATAGTAAGGACAGTAACCGCATATTAAAAATTGCTCTCAAGACAGTGAGAAGGCAGTGCCCTCTCCGTCTCTGAGCGAGTGGCTGTATTTTAACCCAAAAGATAAAGATGTCATCTGTCAACACTGAAAATGGACCAGGACAGACTCAGAGCAGGAGCCGTGACAAAACACTGAAGAAGGTATTAACTCAGTGGGCTTGAGTGTGTGTGTGTGCGTGTGCGCGTGTGTGCGTGTGTGTGTTTGTCCGTGTGTGTGTATGTGTGCGTGTGTGTGTCTGTGTCTGTGTTTGTGTATGTCTGCATGTGTGTTTGTGCTTGAGATAACAACAGATTTGTCTGTAAGCTTGCCTGTGTGTGAGTGTGGACATGAGGCCGGATTGTGTCTCTCTGAATGCCTTGCTTTGTGAATGCAGTGCTGAACGCTTGAAAGACTCCAGCAGAATTGCATAATGCCATAATTCCAGTAGAATGCTTTGTCAATGCTAATGGGTAAAACCTTATTTGTGTTTACTGTACAGCACTAATAAGCTTTCAGTAATTTCTGGTACAGCAGGAATTTGGACTAAACTATTACCTATTTCAGGTAATCTGGCCCCCTTGCGTGCTCAAACTGTTAGATCTTTCACACATTAAAGGTTTTAAGATGAACTATTCCTACACACAATTACATGTTTTCTTGTGTTGAATTTGACAGAGAGGAGGTGCAGGTGTGCTGTTAAATTTGACAGTGAGGAGGTGCTGATGTGTTAAGTAGGACAGTGAGGAGGTGCTGATGTGTTAAGCATGACAGTGAGGAGGTGAAGGTGTGTTGTTGAGGTTGACAGTGAAGAAGCGCAGGTGTGTGTTGAATTTGACAGTGTGGAGGTGCAGGTATGTGATGAATGTGACTGTGTGGAGGTGCTGATGTGTTAAGTATGACAGTGAGGAGGTGCTGTTGGGTTAAGTATGACAGTGAGGAGGTGCTGATGTGTTGAGTATGACAGTGAGGAGGTGCTGATGTGTTGAGTATGACAGTGAGGAGGTGCTGTTGGGTTAAGTATGACAGTTAGGAGGTGCTGATGTGTTGAGTATGACAGTGAGGAGGTGCTGATGTGTTAAGTATGACAATGAGGAGGTGCTGATGTGTTGAGTATGACAGTGAGGAGGTGCTGATATTGTGCTCCTAGCCCACCTCGTCTGCGCTGAGCGGTGCGATTCAGCTGGGCATCGGCTACACCGTGGGCAACCTGACCTCCAAGCCAGATCGAGATGTGCTCATGCAGGACTTCTACATGGTGGAGAGTGTCTTCATGCCCAGGTAGGCCAACATTTACATGCCAGATAAACAGCTGTGTCTCTGAGGGTCATGAATGGGGCACGGCTGATTACCTGGGAAGGTTAGGAATCAGGAATCAGGAACGAAAGAGCAACTGTATCTCTCTCTATCGTAAAGTACAGCAGGGTAAAATAGCTGTTTTCACATAGTTCAGACAGATATCCAGTAATCACGTACCTGTGACTTTGGCCACTCCCTGTGGATAGTTAACGAGTGGAAATTGCGTGCAATTAAATATGATTGGTGCATATTGAATTGCGTGCAACGGTTTCAATATGAGCCATACCTGCTTCCCAGAAATCGCTAACTTGGAGATAATCATTCCCTCGCCTGCCGCCATTGCAGCTGTCAAATGTAGGTCAAAGGAAGGTCATGTGTTAGCGGGGAAAAGTAAATGACTGGGCTTGGTCCTGGCTTTTCTGCACAGATAAGGGCTACTTTTACTCCGCTTGATATCAGCTATGGGGAAACCGTAACAAAAAGCCTTTATACCGAGCCGCGTGCGAGCTGCCGCCCTAGAGCGCCCTCTTCTGGTCTGTCAGGGTTCAGCAGAGGAATTCTTTATTTTAGTCATTTAGTCATTATTTCACAGTGAGACGCATGCTAAACTGGGTTAGGCTGGGGTGGGGTGGTGGGGGCGGGGGGTGGGCTTGTATAGGCTTGTTTTAATTGCATAGCTGTATAGCTGCATTGTACATGGGAAAAGTGTAATCTGAATAGGTTTCTCTGGATAACGGTGTCAGCAAAATACCAATATAATATAATATAAACATTTCACGCTACATGTGGTGCCACTCTGTTCTGAAGTTTCGAGTGTTCTAGCATTTTCTCCCACTGCATGTGTACATATTTTTCTCTTGAAATGTTTGTTTTAAACAGGAAGTAATGACAAATAATTCTGAACATAGTCTGTTATTAATATTCATTCTCCTATCAATGAATAAATATGGCCGTGGTCTGTTATTAATGGGACGTTCTCTTGATAAGAAGTACATAAATATGACCGTGGTCTGTTATTAAATGTTGGAAACGCTCGTGGCTGTGTTTCCGTTTTGGGTTGGACCCATCGTCTGTCCTCTGGATACTGTACCGGCTCGGTCCAATCCCCTCAGTGAAGGGAGCAACTTGACCCCGGCTCATCACTATCCGGACTTCCGCTTCAAAACCTACGCCCCCATGGCTTTCCGCTACTTCCGCGAGCTTTTCGGGATCAAGCCCGACGATTACCTGGTGAGCCCCGCAGCATGGAAGCACTGAACACCAGTGTGGGTGCAGGCTTTTCTTTCAACCAAGCAGTAACACACCTGATTCTACTAATAAACCACTAGAGTCTTTTCTAAGCACCTCGATTAGTAGAATCGGGTGTGTTATTGCTTGGTTGAAACAAAAGCTGACACCCACACTGGCCCTTTCTGGATAAGACTGGGAACCCCTGCTCTAGAACATGAAAGTACCTAATCAAGAAAAATTCTGGGACTGCAATCGTGATGGAATGAAAACCAGCATGCACAGGGGCCCCCAGGACCGAGTTTGAGAACCACCGCCATATGTGTCACTGTTGCATGTTTACTCATGTGTCTCTACAGTACTCCATCTGTAATGAGCCCCTGATCGAGCTCTCGAACCCCGGGGCCAGCAGCTCTTGGTTCTACGTGACGAGTGACGATGAATTCATCATCAAAACCGTCCAGCACAAAGAGGCGGAATTCCTTCAGAAGCTGCTGCCCGGTTATTACATGGTGAGCCTTCTACCCACCCTCCCCCCAGACTAACCCTCACCCTTAAATGCCCCTCACCCCTAACTGCCCTTGGTGGTGTGTGTGACTCTTAAGAATCCTGCCCACCTAGCTACCACTCTCTTAGTCCTAACGACCTCTCAGCTTTAACCACCACTCTCTCCAAACTACCCCTCTCTTACCCATAACTACCCCTCAGCTTTAACTACCCCTGACCCTTACGTTGGTCCTTATGGGGATAAAACTGTTGTTTTTTAATGCTGATGCTCATTTTCTTGTTTTTTTTTTTTTTTAAATCAGATTTGAACAGCCTTTATCTTTTGTTTGGATATCCTGTGGTTCTTCACAATGACGGCATGAACTCAGACTGAACTGTTTCTTTCCAACTCCCTCTCTCTCTCCCTCCCTCTCCCTTCCCTTCCCTCTCTCTTCCTTTCCCTCTCTCTCATTTGCTCTCCCTCTCTCTGTCTCTCTCCCTCTCTCTCATTCACTCTCTCTCCCTCTCTCTGTCTCTCTCCCTCTCTCTCATTTGCTCTCTCTCTCTCTGTCTCGCCCTCTCTCTCATTCGCTCTCTCTCTCCCTCTCTCTGTCTCTCTCCCTCTCTCTCATTCGCGCTCTCTCTCTCTCTCTCTCCCTCTCCCCCATTCCCTCTCTCTCTCTTTCCCTCTCCCCTCCCTTCCCTCTCTCTCTCTCTCTCTCTCTCTCCCCTCACTGCAGAACTTGAATCAGAACCCGCGGACGCTGCTGCCCAAGTTCTACGGGCTGTACTGCGTGCAGTCGGCCGGGGCGATCACGCGTGTGGTGGTGATGAACAACGTGCTGCCGCGGGCCATGAAGATGCACTACAAGTACGACCTGAAGGGCTCCACCCACAAGCGCCGGGCCTCGCGGAAAGAGCGGGAAAAGAGCAGCCCCACCTGCAAGGACCTGGACTTCCAGGACACGCACGAGGACGGCCTGCACTTCGACCACGACACCTACAGCGCCCTCATCAAGACCCTGCAGAGGGACTGCCGGGTGAGCGTCCGTCGGCCCGGGGGCGGGCCCTGGCTGACCACTCCCCTGCCTGCCGAGGCAGAGTCTGTTTAACTCCGCCCCCTCCAGACGATGTGCAAAGACGGGTTAGGGCCTCCACTTACCGCCAATGAGCCAAGCCTGGTTAGGGCCTCCCCTTACCACCAATGAGTCAAGCCTGGTTAGGGCCTCCCCTTACCGCCAATGAGCCAAGCCTGGTTAGGACCTCCCCTTACTGCCTGTGGGAGGAGCCTAGTTAGGACCTCCCCTTACCGCCAATGAATCAAGCCTGGTTAGGACCTCCCCTTACCGCCAATGAGCCAAGCCTGGTTAGGGCCTCCCCTTACCGCCAATGAGCCAAGCCTGGTTAGAGCCTCCCCTTACCGCCAATGAGCCAAGCCTGGTTAGAGCCTCCCCTTACCGCCAATGAGCCAAGCCTGGTTAGGGCCTCCCCTTACCGCCAATGAGCCAAGCCTGGTTAGGGCCTCCCCTTACCGCCAATGAGCCAAGCCTGGTTAGGGCCTTCCCTTACCGCCAATGAGCCAAGCCTGGTTAGGGCCTCCCCTTACTGCCTGTGGGAGTAGCCGAGTTAGGACCTCCCCTTACCGCCAATGAGTCAAGCCTGGTTAGGACCTCCCCTTACCATCAATGAGCCAAGCCTGGTTAGGACCTCCCCTTACCATCAATGAGCCAAGCCTGGTTAGGACCTCCCCTTACCGCCTGTGGGAGGAGCCTGCTGTATTTCCCAGCTGTGAGCTCAGTTTCCGGTGGTGGTAGAGGTCCGTGTGGTTATACCGTGGTTGTCCCTGGAGAGCTGCATGGTTATGCTGTTGTCCTCCTGTGTTCAGGTTCTGGAGAGCTTTAAGATCATGGACTACAGCCTGCTGCTGGGCATCCATGTGCTGGACCAGAGCGCAAAGGACAGGGAGGCGGAGCAGACGGGCGGGGCAGGGGCGGGAGCGACGGGCGGGGCGGGAGGGCGGCCTGTGGCCCAGAAGGTGCTGTACTCCACGGCCCTGGAGTCCATCCAGGGGGACGGCAAAGCGGGCGAGGCTGTGACCACCGACGCCACGTGAGTGACCGCCTTCCTACTGAACACTGCATATACTCAACACTGTGCATGTGCTGAACACTCTACACCTACTGAGCACTCTGCGTACACTGAACACTCAACAACTACTGAACACTCTGCATATACTGAACACTCTACAACTACTCAACACTCTGCATATACTCAACACTATACATCCACTGAACACTACATATCGACTGAAAACTGCTGAACACTGTGCATACACTAAATACACAAATACACTAAATGCATACACTAAATACACTATATACTGAACAGTTCACATTGAACACTGTACACTATCCTCATCATATGCTCTGAGCTTCCCACTGTAGTCAGTATAGCAGAAATGATAGCAGAAATAATAGATTAGTTGTGTGGTAGTATTTACTTTTGTTTGCAATACTAGCTTTTTTGTACTTTACACTCATCGATTTTAAATGGGCCTTCGGTGCCTTATTGGTGACCTTGCACTGTTGGTTTTTTTGGTTTCCTGAGACTAACAATGATGTTCTCCACCTTCTACGTGACTGTGGAAAAGAGCATTTTCTAAATGGTTGTAATATGATGTAATATCAGAGTTTATGTCAGAATTTTAATATTTATTTTCATATTTATTCTCTGCAGTATGGGCGGAATTCCTGCAAAGCACAAAGATGAGAAGCTGCTCATCTTTTTGGGCATCATTGACATTTTACAGTCCTACAGGTATGATACTACTGTCATCTAAGCTCCTGCGTTTTGGTTCTCAGAACATTCACAAAACATTCAGAAATTTAGGATAAACGTTCCCTGCAACACTAGGGTAAATGTTCCCAGCAACACTAGGGTAAATGTTCCCAGCAACACTAGGGTAAATGTTCCCAGCAACACTAGGGTAAATGTTCCCAGCAACACTAGGGTAAATGTTCCCAGCAACACTAGGGTAAATGTTCCCAGCAACACTAGGGTAAATGTTCCCAGCAACATGAGGAACATTAGGGTAAATGGGCCTTGAACGTACATTTTCCTGGGTGTGGAGAGGAGGGGTGTCTGTGGGAGGGGAGGGGGAGAGGAGGCGTGTCTGTGGGAGGGGAGGGGGAGAGGAGGGGTGTCTGTGGGAGGGGAGAGGAGGCGTGTCTGTGGGAGGGGAGGGGGAGAGGAGGGGTGTCTGTGGGAGGGGAGGGGAGGCGTGTCTGTGGGAGGGGAGGGGGAGAGGAGGCGTGTCTGTGGTGGGAGGGGAGGAGATTCTGATGATTCTGTTTCGCATTTCAGGTTCGTCAAGAAACTGGAGCACTCCTGGAAAGCTCTGGTGCATGATGGAGTAAGTGTGTGTGTGTGTGTATGTGTGTGTGTGTGTGTGCGTGTGTGTGTGCGTGTACACGTGGTGTGTGTGTGTGTGTGCGTGCATGTGTGTGTGCGTGCGCACGTGGTGTGTGTATGTGTGTGTGTGTGTGTGCGTGTGGTGTGTGTGTGTGTGTGTGTGTGTGTGCATGTGCGTGTGGTGTGTGTGTGTGTGTGTGCGTGCGCGCATGGTGTGTTTGTGTGTGTATTTAATCAGTTTATTTGTTTGTTTTCAGGACTCGGTGTCTGTGCACCGGCCTAGTTTCTATGCCGACAGGTTTCTGAAGTTCATGAGCAACACCGTGTTTAAGAAGATTCCTGGTGAGCATCCCGTCCATTTCCCCTGGCAACACACTTCCCTCTGCCTGTCCATTAATGCGTGGAGGACTGCGACTTCTTTAAACCCCTATAATCAGAGTTGGACTCGTATGAAATAGCTTTTTTATTTAGCATCTGTAGCACACCCCAGTATGTCTGCTAATGTACAGTAGTGAGCTCCTCAGGCAGAGGCATTAGTTGCCTCTGCATGCATTCCTGCAGAGTGCAGCTAGCTGTGTCACCAGTGCTGTCCGAAGTCTGAACGCAGTTTTTGGCCCCCAGGTTATTTCCAGGGCTGTGCCTGTCTGAGGGCTGCTTTAGTGTCTGTTGAGCCACTTTTCTCACTGTGGATGATGGCGGTGTACCACACTGCAGGAGGTGCTGGTCATGTGATTCACGGCTCTCTTGGCCCCTCTTCTCTCAGGCATCCGTTGTACTTCCTCCAAGAGGAAGAGGAGCTCAGTCATGGCGCAGAAGTCTGCCTCCCAGGAGCTGCTGTCCTCCCACAGGGAGGAGAAGAAGGAAGAGAGGAGAGAGAGACTGGAGCGGGCACGCAGCCTAGCTAGCCTCAACGGACATGGTACGACACCGCTATCACTGTGACTACATTACCCACACTGCACTGCAGGCTCTGTCATTGGAATTACCATTCAGGCCAATAAGGCGCTGTGTTTCTCTACCGCAGTGCCCTACCCGCATCCTGACCAGGCCGCGCTCCCAAAGGGCCTGTACCGGGCCATCTCCATGGCACCCACTACATCTTCCTCGTCCCTGACTACTATCAATCAAAATCTGGAGACTAAGTCAAAGAGCAGGTAGCTGGAATTCTATGGTCTATTGTCTGACCTGTCTACTGTTTCACCTGTTTAACCTTTTAAGGTGTAGGTGTAAACATTCTAATGCTGATGTAACAATCACTGCTGGTAATTGAAAGCAAAGAGTTCTAGAACACTAACATCTTGTAGTGGAACCAACTAGCACATTCATCATGGAAAATAGGCGAGTGGTTTGTCACGGCTGATCATGTGACTGATGTCCCCCCCTCCCCCCACAGTGGTGACGTCTCTCGCTCCACCCTCACTCTAAAGGACAGCTCCTCCTCTTTGGCATCTGCTCTCAGTGGGTCAAACAGGGACAAAGATGACGGGACCGTACTGGATGTGTACTTAGTGAGTACCTGTCCAAACAATTCTGCCTGACCTGTGGCATCACCCTTCTGTTGAGTTCCAGTGACATCACCACCAACTCCACCCCTTGTTTAGTTCCAGTGACATCATCACTGACTCCATCCCTCTGTTCAGTTCCAGTGACATCATCACTGACTCCACCCCTTCTGTTCATTTCCAGTGACATCATCACTGACTCCACCCCCCTGTTGAGTTCCAGTGACATCATCACTGACTCTACCCCTCTCTGCTGTTGGTTTGCAGTGAGATCGTCACTGACTTCACCCCTCTCAGTCGGGTTCCAGTGACATCAGCACTGACCCCACCCCCCTGTTCAGTTCCAGAGACATCATCACTGACTCCTGCCCTCTGTTGAGTTCCAGTGACATCATCACTGACTCCACCCCTCCCTGCTGTTGGTTTGCGGTGAGATCGTCACTGACTCCACCCCTCTCAGTCGAGTTCCAGTGACATCATCACTGACTCCACCCCTCTGTTGAGTTCCAGTGACATCATCACTGACTCCACCCCTCTCTGCTGTTGGTTTGCAGTGAGATCATCACTGATTCCGCCCCTCTCTGTCGGGTTCCAGTGATGTGTGAAGGCTGATGGTCACTGACCACCCTCCCATTTAGGACTTAACACTTGGGAACACCCCCACCTGTCAATCACCATCAGTTGGCATACTCCACTCACCTGTCAATCATCATCAATCAACAAATTCCCCTCACCTGTCACCCACCCATCAATCGTTACACCACTCATCTGTCAATCACAACACTCCAGGTACATTTCGGCAAGAAGGTTGTGGGTTTGAATCTCGGCTTGGGCCTTTCTGTGCGGAGTTTGCATGTTCTCCCCGTCTCTCCGTGGGTTTCCTCCAGGTACTCCAGTTTCCTCCCATAGTCCAAAGACATGCAGGTAGTTTAATTGGTGACTCTAAATTGCCCATAGGTATGAGTGTGTGAGTGAATGGTGTGTGCCCTGTGATAGATGGGTGGCCTGTCCAGGGTGTATTCCTGCCTCTTGCCCAATGCAAGCTGGGATGGGCTCCAGTACCCGCCCACGACCCTGCCAGGGTAAGCGGGTATAGATAATGGCTGGATGGAAGAACAGTCTACATCAATCTATATGATATCAGATTTACATGACATTTACACGTCATCATATATCCAGGTGCAAACATTTCCAGATGTCATCATAAAACTAGATTTATTTATGTAATAAAATACATTTCCTTTTTGTGCATGCCTTAAGAGAATGTTTACAGTTTTGTGACCTGTTGCCAAGCAGAATCTCAGTGTAATTTAAATTCACTTTCCAGTTGAAGGAGACAGGTATGATGTCACTTTAGACTCCACCCTCTGAAGGGGCTCTTAAAGAGACTGTCCTTTTGAAACGTTCTAATACATTTAAGTACTTTATAAAGTTGAAGAAGGATATCTGATAAGAAATCACAGAACATAGTTTGTAAATTATCAGGTGTATTTTTTTCTGCAATACCACCATCTATTAATGTATTTGCAGTATTGAAATACAATAGTGCAATAGTTTATGGATCTATAGTTTATGGAATTATTCAATATTTTTGAAGTGAGGAGATGGATTTATAGATAAAACTGTGTGTTCGTGCAAGTAATGTCAGACGTATTGTGTGTGGTAACTGCAGAATAATTGTGTCTGTATTTGTAATGATTCATTACGTCAGTTAAATTATCTTTGAATGTTTGATCGAGCTGTGTTGCGTTTGAGAGTAATTTATTGAGCAATTAAACATGGTACTGTTGGCAGATTATGAAATGCAAAGAAAAGCTGTGTGTATAGAAAATAAATAACTTATTTTAAACTCTGTGTTGTTTTCATCATTCCTGAATTTAGGATATTTACCTTTAAACCTTCTTTGTTTAGTCCGTTTGAGTTGTTCTGTTATTTTGGTCCTTCCACCTCTGTACCACAACAAATATTCACATACAAAACGTCAAATATTCACATACATGATAAAATAGTTTTGGTACTTCACGGCTGATTGTAACGCGTATAGAGCTTTCGCGCCCTCTAGTGGTAGATACGCGTTCCTGCCTTCAGCTTTGCTCGTAAATTAATATTTTTCTTAATATTAATTAACAGACTAATGGCACGACATGCCATTGAATGTTCCCGTTTTAAATTTCAATAAAAAACAACAATAGGCTAATAATATATTTATTTGCACCCTTGGTAAATATGACCAAAAAAGCGACGAAAAAAGGCTTTGTTTATCAGCTTGCTCTTCCATTCAAAATGTGAGAATTCTAAAATTTGAGGTAAAAAAAAAGAAAAAAATTGATGAAAAAATAAACAAGAATGCATCACAATTATTAGCACTCCAAGAAATATTTATGAAGAAAATGTAATTGACATATCCCATTCATATTTAAGTGGTGTTAAGCACTCTTTTGGAACTCTTTAAGTGGTCATGCATGTCTGCCTGTTTCACTGGAGTATGAATATGAGGTGACACTCATCCATCAACATGGGGAAGATCAGAGAATACGTAAATGAAAAGAGACAAAAGGTTAGTTGACCCTGATAGATGAGGCAATGGCTATAAAAATAGCTTAACACATGAAAACACCAATCTGCGCTATTAGGGCGGTAATTAACAAGTTCCAAACAACTGGAGCTTTGATGAACATAAACGAAGTACATAAACAACCCGAATACGGAATAAAACTCATTCCCTCACCATACTTGGTAACTCTGCTTAAACACATTATGATAGATAAATAAATGAAATCTACACGGATACGTCTGCCATTAACCTGGTACAACGTTCAGCAACTGTTTACAGCAGGGTGAGGTCAGTGATACGTCACAACTGGATAACTCTGCCTGGTATCATGGACCCTCCCCGAGTTTACCACTGGTATTTACGACTTTGTCAACCGTTTGAATCATCGAGATATAAAAGAACGCAACTTCCTGGTGGTATACTGGGAAATGTCCGACTTTACGTGTTGGCGAGGACCGGCCGAACGCGCCATATTGATCCCAGTGGAAACGGGTTGGGGTGAGCCGAAGAGGAGAGTCCACAAGCGAAGACCAAGGACTCTGAAGGATGTGGAGAGATTTAGTATGGAGGAACGGTCTCAGATCCCTTTATATGTGTTCTCCCACCTCATCAAGCATTATGAGAGAAGACTCGTTACCCTGGCAAAGTGAGGGTGCAGTCAGTGCTCGAAATGCAGGGACACAAAGCACTGTGATCTTTCCAATTGATCCCAAAGGTGTTAGGTCTTCATCAGAGTAAAAACGATTTTGTGTGAAAGATTTCTTCTTTCCTCTGAGCAACAGTATCACAATAAAAACTATACATTTCTTATCGCTGCACATATACAATGTTTGATAAGCAATAAAGTGAATGATATCCAATATTTTTTACTCATATTATTTATAATAATTCTAATAATTCTGGAGGCCACTGTAAGCAGTAAAGAGTTGCCAAACATGAAGGACAGTCTGAGACTGACATCGTTCTCACAAAATCATTTACCTTCACATCATCTCAAGTTTGAGACCTTTTCATTTCACAGTCCCTCTGGTAAAAAAAAATGAGTGTTATGCAACTGAGAACAACATGCAGATTAAACGTGTCGGGAACATTCTTTACATGAACTTGATCTGAGTGAACAGCTGTGCCAAAATAATAGGATTTACAATTCTCTGGACTATTTCATGCTGCTTGGTGGACTGCAGTCTCTGAGCAGGCAATGTCCAATCTCACAGGAGTTCAAACTGGGAAAATGTAAATTGATGAGAATATGTTTTTTATGATTTGGGCTAGCCCTTTAGTTCATTTCTTATTAAATCAGCAGTAAATATAAAAATATTTGTTTCAGGAGAGAGGTGTATATGAGGAACATGTTAAAATACACTATTTAACTAAAAGTGTCTGGACACCCCTTGGTCTGGGGCTGTTTTTCATGATTTGGGCTAGGCCTCTTAGTCCCAGTGAAGGCAAATCTTAGTGCTACAGCATACATTCTAGATGATTCTGTGCTTCCACAACAGTTTGAGGAAGGCCCTTTCCTGTTTCAGCATGACAGTGCCCCCGAGCACACAGCAAGATCTATCTAGAAATGGTTTTGTCGAGAATGGTGTGGAACAACTTGACTGGCCTGCATAAAGCCCTGACCTCAACCCCATCCAATGCCTTTGCGATCAACTGGACAGCCAACAGTGAACCAGGCCTAATCGCCAACCTCACTAATGCTCTTCTGGCGGAATGGAAGTAAATCCCTGCAGCAAAGCTCCAACATCTAGTATAAAGCCTTCCCAGAAGAGTGGAGATTGTTATAGCAGCAAAGGTGGACCAACTCCATATTAATGCTCATAATTTTAAATGTCAGGTGTCCACATACTTTTGGCCATGTAGTGTATGTTATAGATATATACATTATTGTAGCTTTAATATATCAATGACTTACAAAATGCAGTTTGTGGTAAAACAAAAAAAAAATGTGTGTATAAAATGAAATTCCTAACATGGGTAAAAATGAGCATTTTGCAAAAACACACATACATTTATGAGTGTACAACTCTTACTAGTCATTATTTATTATTGTTAATAGCCACTGTGTTTTAACATAGGGTCTTTCACCATTCTAACACTTGGAAAAGGCTTTGCCAAACTTGAGAGAATTATGTGGGATTGCGTTTCACTCACGAACCGTAAGCCATAAACACGCAGCACACAAGCGCGATCCCAGCCGCAGTTGCAGGCGTTGTCTCGGGATACGCGCGAGAAAACGGGATGAACAGGTTTCGCCGGTGTGAAGTCGGGTTACTGCCCAAACCTCTTCCCGCCAAAAGTGTAGCTTCTGATACACACCGACCTTTAGAGTCACAAGGTATGGCATATTGACAGTAACTTAAACGTTTAATAATTTGTTCCATTTTTTAAAACGAACATCTACTTGGTTAAAAACGTTGTTTTATTTGTGCCTTTTAGTCTTAAATGTTCTAAAATGACACAAGAAAGCATACATTTCAAACAGGTCTATAAACAGCTGCACAGTTTGTCTGCATTGTGCTTTATTCCCGATGTGTTCTACTGCTTTAATGCCAGTGGTATGAAGGATATTAAGTCTCATCATTCGCTGGACTTAATATCTTTTCATCAGGAGACGCCTTCTCCTGTTTTCCCTAGAACCGTGACTATGACCGAACAGCTAAATTCTCGAGGAATGCTTTAATGGACCCACTTCAGATTGCAACTGTTTCATATTCTGCAGCATGCATATTTTGTTATGAAATTCATGTAAATAAGTACATTTACCTTGCAAAGCATGCACTTACCCACTTTGTAGCAATGAGATTCTGCCTGGAAACAAAGGATAGTAAAGAAAAGGCCTGAGATCCACAGATTACAGAAAAGCTGCAGGCTCATTCTCACAGACACACTGGAGACTTGCCCCCCCACTAACACACGTGCACACACACACACAAACACACGCGTGCACACGCATAAACAAACACGCACGTGCACACGCACACACATACACCAGCCTGCATGCACCAGTAATGCAAACAAGAGTTAGGGAACATTGAGAATGTGGCTTCAATGCTCCTACTACAGAGTGAAGAAATTTGGGATTTCCCTGGTCAGTGCTGGAGGTGTCTGACATAGAAGATCTCTTAGAAATCTCCGAGTAATAATCTTAGAAAGGAGCCAAGGGCTCCATGTTGACAGGCAATTCTGAGTCGGTGTGTATGTAGGTTTTTGTTTTTGTTTTGTTTTCACCAATTAGCTGTACACACCAAGACAGATTCACGCATAGATTAGATCACAGTAAAACGGTTCAAATTGGGACACAAGCACAGTCTGGGTTGTCATTCGTTCGCTTATCATGGGTAAGGAACTGGTCTTGTAACCTGAAGGTCAAAGGTTCGATTACTGGATAGGACACTGCTGTTGTACCCTTGAGCGAGATACTTAACCTGTGTGGAGGCCAAACCTGTATTACTTCAGTATATATTCAGCTGTACAAATGGAAGCCATGTAAAAAAAATTTTAAAGTTGTGTAAGTCGCTCTGGATAAGAGCGTCTGATAAATGCCTGTAATGTAATATCCAAAATGTAGCTAAAATGTCAGATGGTGCTAAATAAGCATGAAAACCAGAAACAGATACGGCCCTCATTGCCCACCTCTCATGTTGACCATACCCATCGACTCTTCTACCACACACATTCCATTGAAAGAAATATGTGTGTGTGTGTGTGTATATATATATATATATATATATATATATATATATAGAGAGAGAGAGAGAGAGAGCATTTGTTTTTACCACTAAAAATGATAACTTACCTCGATCAGAGGTCAGTGGTCTGTTTTCTAGGCGGACAGGCGCCTTTGGCATGGGACGTACCTGCCCGTTTTATGCAAATCAGCCTCAAAACGGATGATCCTCCTTTTCAGTTCGAAATTCTTATCGCACTTCCGGGTTTCCTTCCTTTAAGCTTTAAACCAAAGCAAACGTAAAAACACCACCCACTTCCCCCTCCCCCTCCCCCTCTCCCTCCCCCTCCCCCTCCCCAACCCACACCACGCGGTCACGTGTGAAAGGACACTGCGTCTCACCTGAACACACCGCGACACGCCCATACCTGTAAAATCCAGGAAACTTGGGAATGTCTGAAGGCTTTGTACATTTTCTAGAGCTGTCGTCTTTTCCCCCGATGATCTAATATTGGATATTTATTGAACAACACTTTTTACTTTGTAAAGTTATCCGTCATTTTGGACACCCCCGAGGTGAGTTCAAACGTGGATTATATACTGGATTGCTAATGTTACAGCTACTGTTCTTAACTACAGTAGCTTTCACAACTTCTTTCTGTCGTACCTGGGTGGAGTTTATTCTTGAATGTTGCTTTTTATATATTTATACTAGTCAGTATAAATACGTATAATTCAAGGTAGCAACATAATACCCGCGTTTGCAGACGCCTTTACAACATTAAACGTAATCTGTATTGTGTTTCGTCGTATCTTAATGCAGTCTGTTTTTGAACAAAGCGGTCGTGGGGAGAGAGCACTTAAATCGTTTCTGTGCTTGGCTTGGCGATACAGTTACCAATTTAGGCCGTTGGGTGTGCCTGACTTTTAAGTAATGTCCAATGGCTATTATAATGCAGCGCATGCGGACATTCGGGTCTGGAAGCGTTTTAGACGCTGCGTCATGCTGAGCGGTTTATTGAGGACTTTAGGAATAGTTTAAATTAATGTCGTTCATATTTCTGTATCCTTTTGTGGCCTTGTAGAATTCATGTTGCCAATTGTATTGCTTCATTGCCAAATTCCCAGTGTAGCAGACATTATATTAAAATGATACTGGAAATGAAGGGTAAGTAATCTAAACATAAGTACAAGGGAAAAACACAAGGGGATATTTGCTGTCATAATTTTTCATTTGTTGGTCAATAGTTGGAAGGGATTTTATGAGCGTCAACTGCCGTCCAAGCTGTAATGTCCCTGTGGTGTGACAGCTGTAGAGTTGCAGAGTTATTCTATTTCAAAGCTGTCGTTATTGGACGTTACTATTTGCAAATGCACATGCTCATACCGAAAGCGCTCTTTAATGGAACAGTAGAGGTCTATCCCTCAGTACGGAATGCTAACATGACAGTGTTACTTAAAGATTACAGGAGGGTTGTGAGAGCGTTGCGTTTGAGCGAGATTGCTCATCTTTCCCCGTTATGACCTACGGCGCGCCCTTTTTGCGTGGTTAGTGCGGTACTGCGGTTATTTCCGCTCGGCGTAGAGGACCTTTCCGTTTCCCTCGTATGTAAAGCAAACCAGAACCATTTTTCTTTAAAAAAAAATAAAATAATTCAGTGTATAATTTTGACAATAACATGACTTCGCATTCATGGATTAAATCAGAGCGGGTGTCCATGCTGTTTTTTTATTTTTATTATTTTTAACACTAACAACCCCTGCCTGTAACCAAAACCTAACGGATAACGGCACATACTTGTTAGGTGAATTCAAATCCAGAATCGATTTAATTATTAACAATACGTCAGTATTCTCACAGTGCCCTCGGGCCCAGGGAAACGAGTCCTCTCCGGCAGAGTCGTAGTGCAGCTGAGGCACTGGCTCATTTAGTCAGAAAGGCGCATTTTCACACTCGCGCACATTCAAACGCGTGCTATATTCACAAAAACGTACATATGCATGCATGCGCACACATGTACAATGCTGCAGCGTGTGTCTATATTTCGTAAATGAAAAGCAGAAGACGGCGAAAAGCGCTTTGAGGGCTGGAACTGGTTGGGCAAGATTGAACATGCTGCCAGTGTGCAGTGCATTGTGGGAAGTGTAATGACACAATGCACTGCACACTTGGCACACAGCACGCTCACACGTGTACCGAAATGCACATGGGACGGGCGTCGACCATGGATGTTGGGCCACATGAAAAGATCTCATTGGGCCTCACCACCCCAGGCAACCCCATCTCTGCACAATTACAGCACCGTTTTTTTTTTGGAGGCCCCCTGTCAGTCAAGGACCTTGAAACCTATTGCACCCCCACCCCAAACCCATGAAGCACCCCTGCCCCACCTCCAACCCCCCCTTACACACTGGTATCCATGTAGGACACACAAATATACCAGGACACACGTGTACACACACACACACACACACACAGTATTCTTGTTCTCAGCAGTTCACTCCAACTTGTGCTGTCAGATATGCTGAGATGTGTGGGCTTGTTTCCATGCTTTGTTTTGGCTCCTTTTGTCCACTAGATCCTGAAACAAATTTCTGAAAACCTTCCTGTTTGCCTACAGAAATGTTTCCGACAATCTGTCTCACAGCTGAATCCATTTCAACTGAATTCAGTGAGCAGTGTTTAAAGTTACACTATGCAGGATTTTTTACAATCAAAGAAGTCTCCTCCTCCATCTTCAACCTCGCCTACTCACCCCAAGTACCCAATTTTGGTGATCTCGCTACCTAACGAAGCTTGCAGGATAGCTAGAGGTAATGTTACTTACAGGTCCAACAGAAAACAAGACAACTCTGCATCGTTTCCATCCGCTTGGCGAACTTCAGCTGACAGCACCAAGGAAAAGCAATTCCAAAGTTAACTCTAGTTGACCCACCCCTGCCCACACAGAAAAGAGCACTATGCCCAGAAACATCCCAAACACATTTTAGAATAATTAATGCAGGTAAAGGTGCATGAATTTGGGGAAAGTACATGAAGGTGGAGTTTGCCAGTGCATCGTAGATTTGCAATAGCATGGTTACTTTATAATATTTTCAAGGTAAAAAGCATGCAAGTACGTCTTTAACCTTGTACCTATCAGGACAAACGGTGTAATTCAGTGTCTAGTGGGAGACTGTTCCCAGGTCAGTACTGCGAGTGGTGCTTGATTATTTGTGTCTAATGGGAGACTGTTCCCATGTCTGTACTGTGAGTGGTGCTTGAGTCTAATGGGAGGCTGTTCCCCTGTCTGTACTGTGAGTGGCGCTTGATTATTTGTGTCTAATGGGAGACTGTTCCCATGTCTATACTGTAAGTGATGCTTGATTATTTGTGTCTAACGGTGTATTGTGACCAGATCAGTATTGTGAGTGGTGATTTTTTTCTTTGTTGCCCTGTTGCCTGATGGTAAACAGCGCGTAACTCCTCCGCGTATTATCTGAGAGGTTAAAAGTAGAGATTTGTCATTTTTAAGCTTACGGGTTCTCGGCCCTTCGGAGTACAGTGGGATTTGCACCCTCTGCTCTTTGGCCATGAAATCCCCCCGGTCCCTGGAGCTGGATCCCACACGGGCAGTAATCCCCCACGCAAGCTGCCACTGGCCTGGCCTGGACTGGACTGGACTGGCGGTGCTCTGTGCTGCAGCTGCCTCCACGTTCCTTTCACCAGCCGTGCATTATTTATCATATTCCCTTCTGTTTTGATTTGCTCGTTTATTCTCTTTCCGATCGTTGATGTTGTCACGGCCATATGCCGGGCAGTCTTGGTTGGCTCCCTCTGAAATGAATGCTGGGTAGGAGCAGCTGTTCTAACCCCCCCCCCCCCCCCAGAGCTGCGAACGGTAGCGTCCGTACCGCAGGGTGGGCCCTCAGATTACAGGGAAACGTGGGGATGGATGTTGTCCGTCGGGGATTACCGCCACAATGACCCCTCCCCCGTTTCGTTTTCATTAGCGCCAGAGGGGGGGAAAAAAAAGCACTCGGAGAGCTTCGGAATTACGTAAGGAAGGATCCGCAGATGGACGGCTCCTTTGGCCGGAGGGATGTTTTTTCTCAGGGGAGGGGAGGGGGAAGTGAGCGCGTGAGCGCCGCGGGGGCGTTTGGCCCCGCAGTCGGGACCCGCGGGCAGGCTGCGGAGCAGGCTTTCCGGAAGGCTCCGTGATGAAATATAAGAAATTCATCACCATCATGCAGGCGGCCATCGGCGTGGCCCCCCTCAACAAGCGCGACCTCATGCCCCAGGGCAGGAAGCTTTGGAGACCTATCAGGTGAGTCTGAACCAATGAGCGGCGCAGGAGACAGGAACACGGTACAGAGCACTTACAGAGTAAGTACTAGAGCACAGTGCACTACCGATACTGAGTGTGCTACAGTGCAGAGCTCTACTGATACTGAGTGTACTAGAGCACAGTGCACTACTGATACTGAGTGTACTAGAGCACAGAGCACTACTGATACTGTGTGTACCAGAGCACAGTTCACTACTGATAGTGTGCTAGAGCACAGTGCACTACTGATACTGAGTGTGCTAGAGCACAGTGCTCTACTGATACTGTGTGTACTGGAGCTCAGAACGCTACTGATACTGAGTGTGATAGAGCTCAGAGCACTACTGATTTTGTGTGTGTACTACAGTGTAGAGCTCTACTGATACTGTGTGTACTACAGTACAGAGTACTACTGATACTGTGTGTACTACAGCACAGAGCACTACTGATACTGTGTGTACTACAGCACAGAGTACTACTGATACTGTGTGTACTACAGCACAGAGCACTACTGATACTGTGTGTACTACAGTGCAGAGCTCTACTGATACTGTGTGTACTACAACACAGAGTACTACTGATACTGTGTTTATGTACTACGACACAGAGCACTTCTCGTGCTGTGCGTGTGTGTGAGTGTATGCACTGGACCAGTTTGAGCCTCTTTGGAAAAGAATGCACACTGTATGCAATGTGCAGTTCTCTTTGTTTATAATAGGCCTGGTTTCCCGGGAGACGGAGTTGTTTGTGAGCAGGTAAAGTGCAGGTGTGTGAATCCTGTTCTTGTGGGTATGACACACAGGCTGTCATGTCACTTGTGTGCTTCTGAGAAAAAGCTTTATTGAGTGCAAACAATCAGAAAATCTGCCTGGCTTTGCGCTCGGAATCAGAGAAATATGTTTTTTGCTGTTGTTTTCAGTGCTTGTGGGATATGCGGATTTGTTTATGAGAAAGCCGGCTGAGATGATTGTGTAACACGATGGCGGGTTCTGGGCAGTGCTTATGATGATGGGGGGGTTGGAGGATTATAGTGAGGGGGGGGGGGGGCGGGGCGGTGGGCACACATGGGCTCTGTTAACTTTGGGCTTTCAGTGTAATTCTCACTCTTTGGGCAATCACAATAATGCCAGTAATGGCTCACAACCTTATGTAACCATCCCTTTGCACATGCGGGATGCATTAAGACTGAGTGAAGCAGGACTGGTGTGCGTGTGGGTGTGTGTGTGTGTGTGTGTCTGTGCGTGTGTGTCTGTCTGTGTGTGTGTGTGTGTGTGTACATACACCCATCCACGCATATTCTATTTTTTGTGCATGCGTGCATGTGTGTGTACCCGTGTATGTGTGCGTGCGTGCGTGCATGTGCATGCTTTTGCGTGCTAATGCATATTCTAATTTTAGTGTGCACACTCATTTTATATATAGTATACTTATCTATATATCAAGTCAGCATGGACCAAAATTCCTTAGGAATTTATTCAGCACCTTGTTAAATCCCTGCCATGAAGAATCCAGACTGTTCTGGAGGCAAAAGGGGGTCCTACCTGGCCGGCACAAGATAGGTGTGCCTAAATGGGCCCTGAGTGAGAGCGTGCACGATTCTTTGAGTGATTTTATCCGTGAGTGCATGTGTGTGTGTGTGAGCAAGGACATGCATGTGTGCATGACTGTGTCAGTGAGTGAGTGTGTCTGCGTGCGTGTTTTGTTACTGTAGCGCAGTGGTAACCAACCCTGTTCCTGCAGATCTGCCATCCTGTAGGTTTTCCCTCCAACCCTAATTTGGCACACCTGATTCTGCTAATTAGCAGCTCAACAAAGATCTCTTGGTGTTGAATGGTGAGCTTTGTTAGGGTGAAAGTGGAGTGAAAACCTACAGGATGGTAGATCTCCAGGAACAGGGTTGATTGCCTCCTGTAGTGTGACCCGTGACATCACTCCTGTTACTTTGCTGTAGTGTGACCCGTGACGTGACATCACTCCTGTTACAGGGATCCCTCCACTGGAGACTTGGTCCGTAAGAGCAGCTCCTGGGACCGGTTCTGCTCAGAAGCTCAGTACCTGTGCCTCAGACGTCTCTCAGTGCCCCGCTGCTCCCAGCTCAAACAGGTACTCCACTCTGACTGATCCCAGATCAAACAGGTATCTACTCTGACTGATCCCAGATCAAATAGGTATCCACTCTGACTGATCCCAGCTCAAACAGGTACTCTACTCTGACTGATCCCAGATCAAACAGGTATCTACTCTGACTGATCCCAGATCAAACAGGTATCCACTCTGACTGATCCCAGCTCAAACAGGTATCTACTCTGACTGATCCCAGATCAAACAGGTATCTACTCTGACTGATCCCAGATCAAACAGGTATCCA
Source organism: Anguilla anguilla (assembly GCF_013347855.1). NCBI lineage: Eukaryota > Metazoa > Chordata > Actinopteri > Anguilliformes > Anguillidae > Anguilla > Anguilla anguilla. The sequence continues at coordinate 26,321,446 of NC_049214.1, forward strand.
CTCTGACTGATCCCAGCTCAAACAGGTATCTACTCTGACTGATCCCAGCTCAAACAGGTACTCTACTCTGACTGATCCCAGCTCAAACAGGTACTCCACTCTGACTGATCCCAGATCAAACAGGTATCTACTCTGACTGATCCCAGCTCAAACAGGTACTCTACTCTGACTGATCCCAGCTCAAACAGGTACTCCACTCTGACTGATCCCAGATCAAACAGGTATCTACTCTGACTGATCCCAGCTCAAACAGGTACTCTACTCTGACTGATCCCAGCTCAAACAGGTATCTACTCTGACTGATCCCAGCTTAAACAGGTATCTACTCTGACTGATCCCAAGCTACTCTGATAGTAATAGTCATAGCCAGTATAAGTAGTAGTATCAGTAACAGTATCTATAGTATTACATTACACCACATTACAGCCATTTAGCAGATGCTCTTTTCCAGAGCGACTTGCACAGCTTTTTACATACAGTAGCATTTCATTGCATCCATTCATACAGCTGGATATACACTGAAACAATGCAGGTTAAGTGCCTGGCTCAGGGGTACAATGGCAGTGTCCTACCCGGGAACCGAACCTGCAACCTTTAGGTTACAAGACCAGGTCATTACCCATTATACTACTCGGTCCATAGTAGAGTAGCAGGCACAGTAATGGTAGTTGTAGCAATATTGACAGCAGTAGCACAACTGTAGTTACCCATATCAAAGCTTCTCTGTTTAAATTATATTTGTCAGATTCCCCCAAATTATCAGATTCCCCGTTTAAAAACTTTTAAATGCAGCTCGTTTCTACAGTCCGAGTAAGGGGCACACCACTGTTTGGTGTTGGATATTTGAAGTGAGCTAAGAGGTTTTACGTTTTCACCACATATGGAACAAATGGAGCAACACCACCAGGTGTCAGTAGAATTCTTTATCTTTACTGGTGTTGTAATGCCGAGGCCTCCACTGATATGAGGACAGCTAACACAAAATGTTCTCACAATGTTATGGGAATGTTTTGTCAATGTTATAACATTGTCACTAGATGGCAGCACCATTTTGTGTTTGCTGGGTGGTCCTTTCTGCAAGAACATTCACATAGAAAACTAGGACAGGCCTAAATTAGTTGATCACATGATTTTTAGGTAATTTAGATGGCAATTGGAGTTGGACATGAGCTGAAACTGCCAATTTGATAATAAATACTGTAGCGTAATGCACATATAGGCATGTTTGTAGTTGGTTAACTCAGCTTTCGTAGGTTATTTATCCAGTTGCATTTATGAAGAAATTAATTTATTCCCAACCTTGGGGAGATTTCTTTCTCTCCATCTGATAACTGAGAGCAGATAAACTGGAATCAGGGCAAAACATTGCAACAATGGCCATCGCAAACAGCAGCACTACAGGAAAACGGCACCATTAAGTCAGTATGTCGTTATCTATGCTTTCTGTGGTAGTGGAAGCAGTACTCTAACCGATATATATCTTGATTCATTTTAGCAAATCGTATAAAACGATCCTTGTTATGCTCACGCTCCAGTTTCGCCTCGTAATACAGTTCTCACCATGCGCTCCATGGAAATACCGTAGATGTCGTAGACAAGATCAACAACAGACGAAACTTTGCAGCGCATTATGTCGAGAGCTGGGAGAGCTGTGGCGTGCTGACGGTGCCTTTGTACACAGTTTGCGGAACGGTCCGTGCCGTTAGATGGAGATTAAAGGATAAGAGTGTACCCATGAGAATAGCGCGCGGTTGTTTTTGGTCTCTGTTTCATATGAATCTGGCCCGGTTGCGGGCAGATGAAAGTGAATATTAATAACCGCGTGGTGCCGAGACAGCTGTATTTTGGTCGCTGTCGTAATCGCATTTCGGCGTAAGAGGCTGTACAGGAAACCCAAACTCCCTCCGCAAGTGGCCTTTGAGATGCGTTGCATCTGGCAATTCTAGCCGAGCGTGAATCCAATATCTTCGTTTTCCCCTGCATGTTGTGTAAGAGAGTGACAGATGTGCCCTGTCTTTTATATGAACTGTAAGAAAAGGTCGTTCTCCGTGTTCGGGTGGATCGCATTCACGGAATGCGACGTAACATACGCATTCACTGATGATCCATACACCACGCAATGAGTTTTGAGGCACTTGGTTGGATCTGAGCAGGAAAGGTGTTTCTGTACACTTCAGAATTCATTCTGCGGCTGCCATCAACAGTCATGTCATCACTAAAGACAAGTGAGCCAGTTCCTGTGACAGCCATACATGCCCAAGCCATAACACCCCCACCATGTTTCAAAGACGAGGAGGGATGCTTTGGATGCTTTTCTCTTTCCATCACTTTGATGCAGGTTAATACTAGTCTCATGTGTCCATAAGACTTTGTTCCAAAACTCTTCAGTTTTTCATGGACATTTTAGCAAACTCTTAACCTGGCCATTCTGTTCTCGAGGCTTACCAGTGGTTTGCATCTAGCAGGTTATGCCGGTGAGGTCTTCTCTTCGTGGCAGTCTTTGCACGTCTATGTCAACAATATGGGCATTGTTCTCCACCTGTTTGGCAGTTGAAAAGGTTATTTGTTTCACAATAGGAAGTATTCTTTGGTCGTTCGCTAGTGTTCTTCCGTGGTCTAGCGGGTTGTTTGCTATTGCTGAGTGCACTGGTGTGTTCTTGCTTCTTAACAATGTATCAAACTGCGGATTTTTCTCTGATCAATTTATGATGATTTTTGAGCCTCATGATGACCTGACACTTCTTGACACTTGACAATTATTTGATCCTCATGTTGAGAGGCAACAGCAACAAAAAACCAAATGCAAACATTCCACGCCTAGAACCAACTCTCAACCTTTGGGGTTCGCTTTCTTGTACATTGTGGCTGGGTTCAGTTTGCTGGAGGAATTCAGGGCCATTAGAGGACCACGCCTACTGGTTAAGTAGGCACACACCTGGATGATGTTACGAATCAATCCAGGTGTGTGTGCCTACGTAACCAGTGGGCGTGGTCCTCTAATTGCCCTGAGTTGCTCCCGCAAACCGAGCCCCGTCACACACACAAACTCATGAAGCAAGAACACACAGCTGGTCAAGAAACAGCCGAGCAGCCAATTGTCCAATTATGTTTGGTCCCCTAAAATGGGGGGTGGGGGTGTTCTGTCTAGTAAGGGCTACAATTCCTACCTGCTTCTGATGTGGATGTAAATGCCTGCAAATTTAAGCATACATTCTGCACTTTAACCTCACGTTCATTGTTTTATTTCAAATGCAATGTGCTGGATCACAGGGCTAAAACAACAGAAATGGTCACTGTCCAAATACTTATGAACTACACTGTATAATATGCATGTATAATGTAATATAAATATTAAATATGATATGGCCTGGATTGGCCAGTGTAGGTGATTTGAGTCAATGGGGTCTGATAGGTAGGGGGCGATACTGGGTTAGGAAGTCCTCCTCAGGTGTGATTTGCTGAGCGTTGCGTGCTGTGATTAAAAGCAGGATAAAGCTCTTCTAATGCCTGCATTTAAATCCCCTCTGTGATCAAACGTGGGGTGGGCGGGGCTCTGTTTGCAGGCCGCAGTCCGTGTGGCATTGTGTCGAACAGAAGCCCATACGAAGACCGCCTCCAGTCTGGCTGTGTGTGTCGGATGGAGGGGGGAGTGTTCTGCCGTGGTTAAGCCTGACTCAGATCCAGATCGGATGTGTCTGATGATCAGAGAGAGGGGGAGCGCGTGTTTGATTAACCCTGGCTCCGACAGGCTTCAGTCCATCCACTTTAGCACTGATCTGTCCCAGTTACAGGTCTGGGGACGCCTACGGCAATGATAACGATTAGAATGGTCCTCATCATCAATACCCAGATGTGTTCTTTGCCAATTACTAGATCTTAATACAGTGTTGATTTGTTTGTTACATCCAGCTGGTTTGGCGATTCATGGTCATGTTCTGTGTCTAGTCATGTTCTGTCTCTTGACCACAGTGTGACCACCTGCTCAGACTAGAGTGACCGGTCCTCTGTCTCTTGTGTAAAAGCTGATCTGAGCAGTAATGACCCTCTCACTGTCCCAGTGAGAACGGGACTGGGGGGTGGGGGGGCGGTTGGTCCTGCAGAGCAGAGCAGGGGGGTGGGGGGGTTGGTTTTGCAGTACGGGGCTGTGGGGGGGTGTGGGTGGTCCTTCAGAGCGCAGTTTCGCTGTTTACCGCACGGTAGCTGTGGGATTTGCGCGGAATGTAGGGCAGTAGAATTAGGCTTACGTCAGCGGCGGCGGCGGGGACGGGGACGGGGCCGGGCGAGCAGTCGGCCCGGCACAGAGCCGGCGATGCGGACGCGGGGACACGGGCGCGGGCACGGGCGCGGGGCAGGCATGAAGTCGGTGCTGTCGCTGCACAGGAAGTGGGCGCACGCGGTCAAGACCCTCCGCATCCTGCAGGGCTACGTGAGTCCGCCACGCGTCCGTCCGTCCGTCCGAGTCGGCGCGCGGGTCCGTTCGTTTGTCCGTCCGTTCGTCCGTCCGCCTCAGGGCGAGAGTCCGGGAGAGGAGACGAGGGGTCTCCAGACTCTTCTGTGTTTTGGGTGCAGACAGGAACTCTAAAACTTCAGACAGGATGTTTGAACCGTGTTCGACTGTTGGACTCCTGTAACTTATCTTTTCACTCTTGTAACTCTTCTCTTATCCAATAGAATCCTGTTACCATGTTTTCAGTTTGATCATCTCTTGTGGAGTTCTGGAAGTATCTTCCAGTTTTTTGTTGGGATTGTGTCTGTATCTATGTGCGTACATGCACTTCAAAATGTGTTGACCAATAATAGCTCTGCACTGTTACTTGATAATACTCTCTACTGTTACTCAATGCTGCCGTTGTGCTGTTACTCAGTGATGCGTCTGTTCTGTTGTGTAATGTTTGCAATGCATTTTCTCCCCCCACAGACCCCTGAAATGGAGGAGACAATATGGGAACAGTTCAGCGTTACGCTACAGCGGGTGAGTGGCACTGAACGCATTTCATTCACTACTGGGGCATTATGGGACATTACTTGGCATTACAGGAAGTGAAACCACACCTCTCTGGGATGAGTTGCATAGGTTTCATTTTGCTCGCGACAGCATGTCATTAGCACGTCACTCTGACTCCATTAGCTCTTGTGTGTCTGTGTTTTAGCTCTGCGTCCCTGTGTGCTTTTTTCAGTCTAAGAGCACTGTGTGAGCTGTGTTATAGTGTTCATTTCAGTGTCTCTGTGTGCTTTCACTGGTTTTCAGTCTGATAGCACTGTGTGTGAGCTGTGTTCTAGTGTCCATTTAAGTTGTGCCTGAGTGTGCTTGCACATGTGTTTCAGTCTAATAGCACTGTGTGAGCTGTGTTTTAGTGCGCATTTCAGTTGTGTCTCAGTGTGCCTGCATGTGTTTCAGTCTAATAGCACTGTGTGAGCTGTGTTTTAGTGTGCACTTCAGTTGTGTCTCAGTGTGCCTGCATGTGTTTCAGTTTAATAGCACTGTGTGAGCTGTGTTTTAGTGCGCATTTCAGTTGTGTCTCAGTGTGCCTGCATGTGTTTCAGTCTAATAGCACTGTGTGAGCTGTGTTTTAGTGTGCACTTCAGTTGTGTCTCAGTGTGCCTGCATGCGTTTCAGTCTGATAGCACTGCGTGAATTGTACTCTAGTGTGCATTTCAGTTGTGTCTCAGTATACTTGCATGTTTCTCGGTATGACAGCACTGCGTGTGCTCTGTTTTAATGCGCATTGCTAAGCCTCCTGGTCCAGGCTGTAGAGAGATGGCGTTTCCTTCCTTAGCAGTACCGAGACTCAATCAAAAAAGCCGTGCCTTCATACCGTGGTCACGTGATCACCGTGCCATCTGGATGCGGGACGCCGTCCCGACTGCAGAAAATGTGCACCGAGCCGCTGTCGTTCCGGCGGGGGCGGCAGGCGGGGGGGGGGGCGGGGGTAAACAAAGCATCGCGTCACTGCTCATCAAATCAACAGCTGTAATCTGGAGAATGCTGGGCCAGGGCGGGGGGGGGGGGGGGGGGGGGGGGGGCTGGGGGAGTGGAGGGGAGGGGGGGAGGTGTGGGCAGAGCAGAGGACAGAACAGAACAGCCTCACAGGGGAACAAACAAATGCTTTGGATCATAATGCTGGATAAAGGACATTCTCAGTTACCGCACAGGGCAGTGACTAATAGACCTCCTGTAAGTACCGTGCAATGCAAAACCTCAGTAATAATTGTGCTAAACATGTGCAGGCATGAACTGGACCCCCCGAATGTGTGTGTGTGTGTGTGTGTGTGTGTGTGGAGCTCTGAGTATTCCTGTAATTAAGTGACTCCTCCTCTCTCCCCCCCCCCCCCCCCCCCCGAAGGACTCGAAGATGGGCTTTGGGATGGCCGTCTCCGGGGGCAGGGACAACCCCAACGCAGACAGCGGCGAGATGTCCATCGTCGTGTCCGACGTGCTGAAGGGGGGCCCGGCCGACGGACTGCTGTTGTACGTCAACACAACACACTACACTACACTACACTACACAATACTACACAACACAACCCCACAACACACAACACAACACAACCCCACGCAACCCCACACCACTCAACACTCAACACAACACAACACAACACACTACACTACACTACACTACACAATACTACACAACACAACCCCACAACACACAACCCCACACAACCCCACACAACCCCACACAACCCCACACAACCCCACGCAACCCCACGCAACCCCACACCACTCAACACTCAACACAACACAACACAACACAACACAACCCCACAACGCAACCCCACGCAACCCCACACCACTCAACACTCAACACTCAACACAACACAACACAACACAACACAACACAACACAACCCCACAACGCAACCCCACGCAACCCCACACCACTCAACACTCAACACAACACAACACAACCCCACAACCCCACGCAACCCCACGCAACCCCACGCAACCCCACTCAACACCACTCAACACAACACAACACAACACAACACAACACAACACAACACAACACAACACAACACAACACAACACAACACAACACAACACAACACAACACAACACAACACAACACAACACAACACAACACAACACAACACAACACAACACAACACAACACAACACAACACAACACAACACAACACAACACAACACAACCAGGCCATTCAGCTCAACAATGCTCGCTATTTTCCTGACTGAATTGTACCTAGTGCTCTGATTACCTGCAAATCAGATAGTATCTGGCATCGTATCAAGCCTGAACTTGAAAATTCCTAGAGTTTCTGCCTCTACTACGTGACCTGGCAGACTGTGTAGTTCTTGAACGTACTTTGTGATGATTACATGCTTATACTATATGCTAATAATTGGTCTAGAACAAATGGTATTTGAAACATTGGGCTTATGATTTTTATTTTTTATTGTCTTTCTGTCTCTGCACAATGTTTGTTCATGCTGTCACATGCCCCCATTACACATTTCTGTATGGCTCTCTGTGATCCGATATTCATTGGGAGATTTATACGGTGTATTCTTCCTTCTTTCTTTCCCTCCTTACCTGCATTTATACACCGGTTTAGATGCTAGTTACGCCCTGAAAAAAACCTCTATTCAGCCTGCATGCTCGGGACGAAGATGCAAATCCCCTCATTCTCTTCTTCGCCTTGCTAGTCTGCGCTTTCGCTGAAGTTACTGTTATGACTCGTCTGCTTTCCTCTGGCTTTTTGCCAGCAGTCGACAGCGTGATGCGTTACGCACGGACGTGTTGTGTGTACTGTAACTGCGTGCGAGTTGTTTGTGTTGCAGAAGCGTAATTATTGCGTCATTGTGTGCTGTGTTTTTGACCTCCAGCGAGAATGACCGGGTCATTTTCGTGAACTCCACCCCCATGGACAACGTACCTCATTCTTTCGCCGTTCAGCAGCTGAGAAAATGCGGGAAAGTGGCCAAAATAGTGAGTGCTTGTCAGCTTGTTTTAAAAGAAACGTTTTTGTTATGGGTTAGTTCGGTTTAATAACCGGGTTTGTTTCATTTTAGTTTAATTGCGTTGGTGATGGTTTTGGTGTATGTTAATTTAATTTGTATTATTTCAGTGTTTTTCACTTAAAATGATTGCGGTTAGTAACGTTGTGTTTGTGCTCCCTCCCTCTCCTTGACCACCATAGGTGGTTAAGAGGCCGAAGAAGGTTCCGGTCATCACAGTTAGACGCTCCCCCTCCCCCCCCGATGACCGGGTCTTCGGCGGCGCCGACTACCACGACGACTACGACCGCCACAGCGTCTACAGCGCCCGGAGCGGCCACACAGACACCAGCTGGCAGGGGGGCTACCCCCGCGACCACAGCCCGGAGAGGGACCGGGGCGGCTACCTGGACCCGGAGTACCGGGGACGCGACTACGACCGGGACCGCCCGTACGGTCGCGACGGCAGCCGCGGCAGGAGCCGGGAGCGGGACCGGGACCGCAGCCCCGAGAGGGAGCCCCGGCGGGACGCCAGCAGGGGGCGCACCCTGGACCGGGAGCCCAGCCCCGAGGGCCGCTACCGCGGAGACCACAGCCCCGCCCGGAGCTACCACCGCGAGCCCAGCTACGAGCGCGAGCGCGGGCGGGACCCCAGGTACGAGCCCCGCCCCCCGGAGCGGCTGCCCAGGACCCGCAGCAGGGACCGCCTGGAGGACCGCTCCCCCTCCCCCGAGCGCGCCCGCCTGCCCGAGCGCCTGCCCGAGCGTGAGCCGCTGGAGAAGCCGGTGGACGTCCTCCTGCTGAAGAACCGGCCCAACGAAGGTGAGAGGGCCCCGCCCGGGCTCGGAGGGCGTCGGCCCGTCGCCGCGGGCGCGACGCGCCACGACCGGCCAATCGGAGGGAAGTGCCCGGCGCTCGCCGCCGTAGGACGCGCTAGGAACAGGATGAGGCCGTGGCACGCGGCGCCTCTCGGAGGAAGGGCTGACCACCCCACGGTCACAACAGGTTCTTAGCTGTCGCGAAAATAAGTGGCGGGTGATTGGTCTCCCGGTGTCGAGTCCCGTGTGCGTTCCTCCCGTGTTTTGTTGGATGATGGCACCATTTTGAGGTGGCTACCCAGTGCGGTTTTGATGTTCTTGTCTGGTTTCATCATATGGCTTTAGCAATACAAATAACATTTAATTTTATGTTATTTGTATTCTAGCAGTTGTAGAGTAGAGTTGTAGCGTCAGTTGTGTGATTGCAGATTATGGCTGTGATGTTACAGAGTATTATTATAATGTTTTTGGTGTGGTTAGAGTATTTCATGTCTTTTGTAGTCCCACGCTTGTCTTTTGGAACTGTTGGCACGACGACGCAAGTCAAATTTCTGAGTAATCAGACAATAAAGTCATATCATATCATATCATTGTAATTTCATTGTAATATCAGTGTCTGTTTGTGGTTACAGAGTATCATTGTAATGCTTGTTGTGTTTTTGCAGACCATTATTGCAGTGTTTGTTGTGTTGTTAGAAAGTATCTTTGTAATATCTGTTGTGCGGTCATAGAGTATTATTGTAATGTCTGTTGTGTGGTTGTAGCATACTGTTGTAATGTTAGTTCTGTGGCTGCAGAGCGTAGTTTTAACGTTAGCTGTGTGGTTGCAGAGTACGGACTTCGTCTGGGCAGTCAGATCTTCATTAAAGAAATGACCAACACTGGATTGGCTTCCAAGGATGGGAGCCTGCAAGAAGGAGATATCATTCTGAAGGTATGACCACTCTCTCATACGTTAGTATTCTGTGCTTTCTGTCTTGCACGCTAGTGACCTGTCTCACATACTAGTGTTCTCTCTCTCACACTAGTGTTCTTTCTCACATGCTGGTGTTCTTTCTCACACGCTAGTGTTCTATCTCACATGCTAGTGTTCTCTCTCACATGGTAGTGTTCTCTGTCTCGCACGCCAGTGTTCCTTGCCTAACACAGTGGTGTCCTGCAGATGAATGGCACGGTGACGGAGAACATGTCTCTGAGCGACGCGGGGAAGCTGATTGAGAAGTCCCGCGGGAAGCTGCAGCTGGTGGTGCAGAGGGACCGGAGACAGGTCCTGATCCGAATCCCGCCGATGGTCGACAGCGACTCCGAGGCCGACGGTGCGTATAGGGGCGACCCGCTTCGCCCGGAGGCGCGCGAGAGCGCTCGCTAGATCCCCCCCAATGTCACTGTTAATTACAGGATCCCATTTTTAAAAAGGGATTCAGGCTACAGCAGTGCAGTACAGTCCACAGCCCAGCCGAGCCCACTGTACTGCTAACCTCGAAGACTCCGCCCACTTTACTGCTAACCTCAAAGACTCCGCCCACTTTACTGCTAACCTCGAAGACTCCGCCCACTTTACTGCTAACCTCGAAGACTCCGCCCACTTCATTGCTCACCTCTAAGACCCCGCCCACTTTGCTCTGCAATACCCGCCTACTCTGCCACTTTCACTGTGCTTTACCCCTCCTGGCACTCCAGTCTGAGCCGATTCTGTGTATTTGGCAGTCTAATCTCACCCTGCTCATAATCCCTCCGTTGTAGATCAGATTGTAATCTGCAATGAAACCGTCTCCCATCCCTCTCCCCAGCAGCTTTCCTGGGGCACAGAATATTTATGTTTCCGTGTGGTTTGCACCTTCTGAAATGAGAGTGGTCATGGTTGTAGAGTTTTACTCCTCTCCAGCAAGGGAAAACTCATGTTCTTCGAAGGTCTTCCCTGTTTGAAGATAAACAACTGTACATTTCTGACTGCTAGTAATTAATATTAGCGTGATTTAAAATGGGTTGAATCATTTGCTGAACCTCATGGATTCTTTAACTTCAATGTTTTTTTTTAAATGAATATGTCTGATAAGTTCCTGGTCTTCCCGTGTTTCTGCTCTAGATATCTCTGAGATCGAGTCGTATCACTCCTACTCGCCCCAGGAAGACCGTCGCTCGCACCATTCCGACCTCTCCTCTCATTCGTCCACCGAGAGGCTACGGGAAAAGCCCAGGTAAGGGCTGTTACCATGGCAACAGCCGCCACATCGCAGAGCGCTAAGCTTTGGCTTGTCTGCTTGGGAATTGGTCTGAAATTTCTTGTTATAAATTATTTAGAAGGTAGGTTCTACTGAGTCTGGTTCGTACAGACTTCTGAACCATATTTTCGGATTTCAGGGAAGACCCCCCAAGTCGATTGGCTAAAATGGGTGCCATGCCGACACCATTCAGAATCCCCGATGACCACCTTCCTGTTGTGGAGAAGAGGGAGGAGCCACAAACACTGAAATCTCCAGGTACCCAGAATGCCATAGTACAGCTCAAAACCATAGAGTTCTGAAGAGATCCATATTGAGGGCCACAGTTAATATGCATTTTTGGTAGTCATAGCTGTGTACATTACTCTTTATAACTGTCCACTAAATTTAAAATGTAAAGCATGTGTAGAGTGCTACTATTGATGGGGGCCAGAATCTTATCTGTATTGCAGTCTTCACCCGTATCACTGTAACTGTCATTACTCGTTTCTCACAGTAGAGGTCATAAAAGAACGTCGTCCACATGTCCCAAAGATCCAACTCCGTCCCAGCGAAGAGGACCTGGAGCTGTACGGGTTAGTGTCGCTAAAGAGCCTCGTTCATATTCATGTTTGTAAGTGAATATTCACGAGCGGGAGTTCAGTGCTGCTATGGCCGTGAGTCCAGGCTGAACTTTCGGCAGCGGGGGGGCTGTCCCGCTCGTCCACGGGTGCGTGAGAGACGCTGGTTTCTGTCCCGCAGGCCCAACACGGCGATGGTGAAGTTCGTGAAGGGCGAAAGCGTGGGGCTGCGTCTGGCGGGGGGCAACGACGTGGGCATCTTCATTGCGGGGCTGCAGGAGGGCAGCCCTGCCGAGCAGGAGGGCCTTCGGACCGGGGACCAGATCATGAAGGTGCGGAAGGACCGCCTCCCTGCTCGCCGCTGCCCCCTAGAGCTCACAGCCTGCCTGTGCTCTGCCACACACTTACCATAGTTTGATACATTCACAGCTTCACGGTCGCCATCTTGTCAATTTATTTATTAAATTTTTTTATTTTCAAATTTGGGGCACAATGAGAGCCTGTGTAGATCCAATTCCCGGCCTGATTTGGAATGTTTGATTAATCCCGACCGCGCTCGCGGGCGAAGCCGGAGTCGATCGTGCGCGGCTCACAGCGTCCTCTCAGAGCTCTCGCTTTCGAGGCGACGCGGTTTACGTCATCGCCCCCTGCTGGCTGCCTGTGTCCCCGCAGGTGAATAACACAGACTTCCGAGGGATGGTGAGGGAGGACGCCGTGCTCTTCCTGCTGGAGGTCCCCAAAGGAGAGGAGGTGACCATCCTGGCGCAGAGCAAAGCCGACGGTACGT